>NC_135953.1:105004184-105096742 GCF_053455715.1 Rhinoraja longicauda
TTCTCAAGCAAATCAATCCTGTTCATAAGGCCATTAATTCTATCTTCCAAGAATGACTGATGACTTTCCAAGGTCAATAAGCTAGTCATTGCACTTTTCTGTATCTTACTCGACGTCTCTAAGAATGAGGAAATAAATTCCAGTCATTGATGGGCCGTTGCTTGCACACTGACACAAAGACTTATCAGATGTGGCTGCATCGACATCGCATCAAAACAATAACAGGAGGAACGAACTTCAAATCACCGTCCTCATGTCCAGGAACACTACAACATCTCCAAACTTTTTTTTTTGGTTCAGCATTTGATGTTTTAACCCTTTTTTTCAGCAATCGGTACTGGAAAGAAATCCCATTCAAAGCACTGGGCTGGCTCAGGAGACAGAGCATTGCACACATACACTGACTCCCCCGCACCCCCCCCCCCCCCACTACCCTCTCACTACCCCCCACTACTTGCTCAAAGAAAACACCTCCAGCCACTCAAGATTAGATTGGGATTTACAAGCAAGAACTCAATGGCATAAGGTTCTCCCATTCAGGATATCTGACAAAAGACCTAAGTCACCATTGAACCTTATTACATTGTTGCACTGAATAAAAAATACACATTGTGAAAATAACAAAGAATCACAAGGTGGAATACTTTACTGATTGCTCAGTCGAATTCTTAATATTTTCTAAGCATGACGCTCTACACTTGAGAATATTTTTGTTCCAATCTTGGGCAAAGTTTCCAAGGCATTAAATGTTTGGTAACTATTGTATCTGTGGCAAAACACAAAATGCTGGCAGAACTCAGCAAATCAGGCAGCATCTGTGGCAGAAATGGCAGATGACACATTGGTTGGGATCCTTCTTCAGAACGCTCCATTGCTCCAGTGCTGTATCTGTTGGACTAAATATTAGGTCTCGGCTTTCCAATAGAGATTGAATGTCTGAATTACAGAAGCTCCCCGGCTTATGTAAGGGTTACGCCCCACTGACCCTTGCGTACGTCAGATGTTACGTGAGTCGAAAACAGAAGGGCTACTGCACAGAGGTAAATTTACTATTTGACTCAAAGACCATGTGGGAGCTCCGACGTGGAGACCATGCGGGAGCTCTGACACAGAGACCATGTAAGAGCTCCGACGCAGAGACGCTTTGGGAGCTCCGACTCAGAGACCATGTGGGAGCTCCGACATGGAGACCATATGGGAGCTCCGAAACAGAGACCATGTGAGAGCTCCGACGCAGAGACGCTTTGGGAGCTCCGACGCAGAGACGCTTTGGGAGCTCCGACATGGAGACCATATGGGAGCTCCGACACAGAGACCATGTGAGAGCTCCGACGCAGAGACGCTTTGGGAGCTCCGATGCAGGGACCATGTGGGAGCTCCGACATGGAGACCATATGGGAGCTCCGACATTGAGACCATGTGAGAGCTCCGACATGGAGACCATATGGGAGCTCCGACGCAGAGACCATGTAGGAACTCCGATGCAGAGACCATGTGGGAGCTCCAACATGGAGACCATATGGGAGCTCCGACACAGAGACGCTTTGGGAGCTCCGACGCGGAGACCATGTGGGAGCTCCGACATGGAGATCATATGGGAGCTCCGACATGGAGATCATGTGGGAGCTCCGACATGGAGACCATATGGGAGCTCCAACGCAGGGACCATGTAGGAGCTCCGACATGGAGACCATATGGGAGCTCCGACACGGAGACCATGTGGGAGTTCCGACACGGAGACCATGTCAGCATCAGCGGGTCTAAAAACTGGTTACATAAATGCGAGGTTACATCATTCTCCTATTAGTCAGGAGTGCCTGTACTAAAGTTCCCCTGTTAATGATCCAAATTTGTCACAGTGCAGTCAGTAAAGAGTCCTATTAAGCATCTCCAGCCTTGGTGGCCATTAGTTCCGGCTGTGTATGCTTTGAATGCCTAATTCCCCCCTTTGCATCTTTCACACCACTCTGTACTTCTTTTGAACTAACGACTGGTGTGCTGCTGTCAAATTTTGGTTGACAGTCTTTCAATGACGTCATTTGCAAAGGTTTGCAATGGTCTGGTTGCTACATAAATACAAGCTGTTGTTGATAGTGCCAGCTGACTGCTATATATTAACACTCACAGTTACTGAGGTGGGAGGAAGCTTGTAGGCAAGATGGAGGGGATGAAACATAGGAAATAGGTGCAGGAGGAGGCCATTTGCCCCTTCAAGCCAGTGGGGCCAGCACCTTCGAGCCAGCACCGCCAGTCGAGCCAGCACTTGCACCAGAGCAGAGGGGAAGGGGAATGGAGGTGGGGGGGAGAGAGTCATTCCAGTAAAATTCCAGGATGCTCCAATTGACCCATCTCCAAAATTCCAAACAAACATTGCCGCATTATATTCCATTTCATTGGTAACATCATTATTCTATCTTCTCTGTCCATCAGGTTTACAATAAGAAGGACAAACATGGATTAAAGACTTAACTATTTCAAATTAGAGTGGCCAGCAAGTCCAACCATAAGTCAACTTTAGTCTCTTAAACTCCACTGATAAGTAAAAAAGAAAGAACAACAAATAATAAATGCTAATTCATCCAGTACATGGTGTAATTTGCACACTGCTGCTCAACTCTATACTTTATTCCATCAAGATTTACCAAGATCTGTGGTCTGTTCCAGGATAATTGCCCATATCTATGATTAAACCCATCAAATATTATTGAGATACATGGTCCATTCAATGAAACATTGCCCAGATCCATAGTCACAATTCCTATCCAGATCTGCTATTCATTGTCCAGATCTATAGTCTGTTCCATGAAATGTTCTCCAGCCCAGACCTCCACTCTATGGACTGTTGTCCAAATCTGTGACCTGGTCCATTAATTGTAACCCTTCTCATGGACTGTCATGCAATTCCACGATCCATTTCATGGAACAGTTCCGGATCCATAGTCTATTCCATGAATTGTTGCCCAGATCCATTCTATCAATTATTGATTTAAGATTACATTCTACTCCTTGCCCATTCCTATATTCTAATCCAATGGCTATTGACTAGCTCTTTACTCCTACTGAATAAGTTCCAACCTTTCCTCAATACATGAGTCTTTATATAAAATTGGCTCTCATTGTTAAAAATGATTTAACAAAATGGATCAGTAACTCAAGCGTATCAGACAAAATGGTGAATTCTGGTGATAAATAATTCAATCCACATTAATGATCTCATGAAGATGGCAGTTTTAAACGTATACTAATCAGCCCTTGCTGTCTGGCTCTGTGGTCTAATGTGTAACATACAATGTCACTTCATCACACAAGCATGTGAGACTGTGAACTGTGACTGTGTGGGGTGACTCCTGAGTGAATCCTTATGCTACAGAATAGTAGTAAGATAAAAGGGTCTTACTGATATTTATGGTACTCACTAGGTTTGAAACAGCGAAAGCACTTCATCACTGGCTACTGGTGTAATCCTTACCATCCCCAGAACCACGACAATAGCACAGAAGCCCTAATGCCGTGTGCTTCACACGGCTTCCATTGTGTAAGCCTCTGGTACAATTAGTGATCGAACCACATGTGGTCATACTTGTTAGCACTGAACCAATGATAGAACCACGCCAGTCTGTCTGGTGGCCCAAAGCAGGAAGGTACAGACAAGTCACAATAGCATTGTGATGTGGCAATGATGTAAGGAGCTATGCCGTAGATATGGCGGGGATGTGAAACCTTGCCTTAAAGATCATGGGGAACAGATTATTTCCATGCACTTCTGCAACACACTGGTGCTACCAGTAGAGTCACTGACTCAGGGAGCGAGAGACGTTTTGTTACAAATACCTATGAGAGAGAAGCGAGTGTTACCGAACTTCTAAATTCATTGGGGTGGAACACCAATGTTAACAAAATGTTAAATGGTCAGCTCGACATAGATTACCACATCTACACCAAACAATACGATACAATACAATACAATATATCTTTATTATCATTGTACAGGGGTACAACGAGATTGGGAATGCGCCTCCCATACGATGCAATAAATGAATTAGCTAATCAGTATTAATTTAAACAACCCTATGAAACAAATTAGAAACAGTTTTAAAACAGAATAAAGTGCAAGTAGATCTGTGCCGGTTCACTGTGCGATGTGACCATCCGGCTCAGCAGGACCGGTTCATGGCAGCTATGGCCCTGGGGATGAAGCTGTTCCCGAGTCTGGAGGTGCGGGCGTAGAAGGCCTTGTAGCGTCTGCCCAATGGTAGAAGTTCGAGCAGGCTATTGCAGGGGTGTGAGGAGTCTTTGTGAATGTTGGTGGCTTTTCTGAGGCATTTGATTCAATTTGAGAATTCAGCTATCAAGACAGATGTGTGTAGCAATTCATTCTTCCCTCGCACAATTAAAGCATGGAATAGTCTTCACCCTACTATAGTTACTCAACCTAAATTTGGCAGCTCTTCTTCTCCAAGGAGCCCTTCTTGCTTAAGTCCATACTCCACCACATCCAGTTTAAATTCCATTTGGAATATTTTGGAGGACCAAGAACCAAGAACCAAGACGCAGGTTCAATTCTAACATTGGGTGCCATCTGTATGGAGTTTGCACGTTCTCCCTGTAACTGTGTAGCTTTCCTCTGCTTTGTCTGGTTTCCGCCCACATCTCAAAGGCATGTGGGTTGACAGGTTAACTGTGCACTAAAAATTGTCCCCAGTGTGCAAGTGAGTGGAGAATTTGGCGGAGGCTTATGAGAATGTGGAGGATTAATGTAGGATTCGTGTAAATGGATGGTTGATGAAGGATGCGGACTCTGTAGGCTGAAGGGCCTGTTTACATTATCTCTCGAGGACTTTAAGTGAGGCCATACTTAGAGTATTATGTTCCACTTTGGACACACTGCTGTAGATGCCATTAAGCTGGAAAGAGTGCAGAGAAGATTTACAAGTATGTTGCCAGGATTTGGGGCTCAGTTATAGGGAGAGGTTGCGCAAACTGGGACTTTATTCCTGGCAGTGTAGGAAACTGAGAGGTAATCTTAAAGCAGTGTGTAAAATCATGAGGAGCATTGATAAGGTGAATGCACACAGTCTCTTACCCAGGGTTGAGGAATCTAGAACTAAAGGGCATATATTTAAGATGGAAGGGGAAAGATTTAATAGGAACTTGAGATGCAACTTTTTCACTCAGAGAGTGGTGGGTATATGGACCAAGTTATCAGAAGAGGTAGTTCAGGCAGGTACTATTAGTATATTTTAAATATATTTTGACAGGTACATAGATAAAAAAGGTTAGAGGGATATAGGTCAAACATAGGTAAATGGGACTAGATATAGATAGGCATCTTGGGTCAGCATGGGCAAGTTAGGTCAAAGGACCTGTTTCCCTACACTGACTCAATGTTTCTATGATTCTATTCAACATTTCTGAAGAAAAAGGATAGTTTAGTTTAGCTTAGTTTAGAGATACAGCGCGGAAACAGGCCCTCCGGCCGACCAGCGATCCCCGCACATTAACACTGTCCTGCACACACTAAGGACAAGTTACACATACACCAAGCCAATTAACCTACATACCTAAATGTCTTTGGAGTGTGGGAGGAAACCGAAGATCTCAGAGAAAATCCACGGGGACAACGTACAAAGTCCTTACAGACAGCACCCGTAGTCGGGATCGAACTCAGGTCTCCGGCATTGCAAGCGCTGTAAGGCAGCAACTCTACCGCTGCACCACCATGCCGCCCCGGTGGTAGTATGGATAGGTGACATTTCAGGTTTGAAGAAGGGTCCCCAACCCGAAACGTCACCTATCCATTTTCTCCAGACATGCTACCTGACGTGCTGAGTTACTCCAGCACTTTGTGTCTATCTTAAGTCTCCAAACTTGTTATTACAAGTCTCATTACAATGAGTCAGAGTAACAGTCAGGATCAGAACAAATTTCACCTTAAGGAATGGTAGAACAAAGAACCTGGGTGTGCAAATATAATTGCAAAGGGAGGTATTCTGTCCATGCTTTCCTTATTAGATTGCTGTTCATGGTAAAATGGAAAAAATAATTGAATCTTGGAAAGGTGTCAAGTAGAAGTTGTACAACTTTTTGTGAATCTGTGGAATTCTCTACCTCAGAAGGCAGTGGAGGCCAATTCCCTGAATGCATTCAAGAGAGAGCTAGATAGAGCTCTTAAGGATAGCGGAGTCAGGGGGTATGGGGAGAAGGCAGGAACGAGGTACTGATTGAGAATGATCAGCCATGATCACATTGAATGGCGGTGCTGGCTCGAAGGGCCGAATGGCCTCCTCCTGCACCTATTGTCTATTGTCCAAGGTCCCGGCCTGAAACGTCACCTAACCATGTTCTGCAGAGATGGTGCCTGACCCACTAAGTTACTCCAAAACATTGTGTCTTCTTTTGTAAACCAGCATCTGGAGTTCCTTGTGTCTCCAAGAGCTTCTTGGTGGCATGGACTGTCTAGGAGATACCAACAGAGAGACAACGGCGCCACTGTGGTGAAAGAGTGTAGTTACAGTGTGACAAGTGATTTCATGTTAACAGGCAGAGGAATTTATAATTGAAAAATGTTGTCAGGAGTTAACCACAGGGAACATAAATAATTAAAACATTACTCCTCCAAATGATGGCCTTCCCTGGCTCTGTTCTGTAAAATGAGCACTGCTAGAATTAATGAGATCTCCTTACCTGTGGCTAATTATAAATTTATGATTAAAAATATATATAAAGTCTGTAACACTTTTTCCAAAGCTTGTAACAGTATTTTATTTTAAAGATGGACAACTTTCGTAGGTCAGATCTGACATTTTTCTTGACCAAATAGAATTTTTTATTAATTAACTGAGTATGGGAATGAAAACTACAAGCAGAATAAATGCAGTTATAGGAAAACATTTATTGCAAATTTCTATTAACAATGGTGTCTATATTTATGCTGGTTTCTGTGCTCAATGTGATGTAGAAAACCTCTTGATATTACACAAATGTATCATTTGTCAAACTTTATCGCAGCTTGTAAAATATATCAAAGTCCAATGGAGCTTTTATATAAAAGCAAATCATCCAATAAATTTCTGTGTAAATCAGCTTAAGAACTGCTGTCTCACACACACACAGACACCCGCATGCATAGATAGAGAACTCTAGAGACTTATATTCCAATCTCATTACATCAGTAGTGAATTTAAATTTAAATAATTTCCAAATAAGTGGTTGCCAATTTAAGAAGATGATGAGGAATTTCGATTCTCAGAGGAATCCTCCATTCCAGAGAGCTGAGCATGTTAAGTCATGAATTATCTTCAAGGTAGGATTTTAGACTGCAGGGAATCAGGGATTAAGGGGAAGAGATAGGAAAGTGCAGTTAAGGTCAAGATCAAATCAGCCAATATCTTAGTGAATGGCACAGCAGGCTTAAGCAGCTGAATGATTTCCTCTGACTGAAATTTCTCATGTTCTCTCACACAGACACACACACATGCACGCACATACAAAATCAAGAGAGGAATAGATTGAGTAAACACAGTCTTTTGCCCAGAGTAGGGGAATTGAGAACCAGGGGACATAGGTTTAAGGTGAGGGGGGAAAGATTTAATGGGAACCTGAGGGGTAACTTTTTTTACACAAAGGGTGGTGGATGTATGGAACAAGCTGCTGGAGGAGGTAGTTGAGGCAGGGATTATCGCAATGTTTAAGAAACATTTAGATGGGTACGTGGATAGGGTAGTTTTAGAGAGATATGGGCCAAAACCAAGCAGGTGGACTAGTCTAGATGGGGCATGTTGGTCGGCATGGGCATGTTGTGCCGAAGGACTTGTTTCCACACTATGACCTCTCAAAGGCACAATGTATTCCTCTTCAATTCCTCTTCATTCTCTACAACCTTCGGTATAAATGAGCACATCATCTCTCTTCAATGCTTCTTCAGTGACATCCATGCCACATCCAACCCCTGATCGCCATTTACATTGTGACTCCATTCCTATCTATCCAGACATAAACATGGCATCATTAGCAACTGTTTCTTTGCCTTGCCATATCCATAGCCTTTATCTGTGCACTGTGGATGGCTTGATTGCATCCATGAACTGTCTTTTCTTTTGACAGGATAGCATGCAAACAAATGTTTTTTCACTGTATCTTGATACACATGACAATAATAAACTAAACTAAACTGTTACCTCTGGGGTCTCCAACCATTTACCTGTGGCTACTTTCTATTTCTCATCTATTTGCTGCCCCTCAGCCTCATCAGCACTGACTTCCCCGTGATTGACCCCCCACGTCACCACTAGCTCCTTTAATCTCTTTACTTTCTAGAAATTGTCTGTCAGTTTGTTCCATTGTTTAGCAGTGGGTGAGTAAACGTTATCTCCAACTAAACTGCTGGAGAAACTCAGCAGGTCAGTCTGTCTGAAGAAGAGTCTTGACCCGAATCGTCATTTGTCCATTTTCCTCGCAGATGCCTCACCCGCGGAGTTCCTCCAGCAGTTTGTTTCTCACTCAGGATCCAGCATCTGCAGGTCTTGTCTCTCCAATTAAATGCTGGAAAGAGAATAGCTATTGCCCTGCCCCTCCTCTCTTCCAGCTTCCGTCTCTCCCCACCATGCCATAATCAGTCTGAAGCAAAAGTCCTGCCCCAAAATGTCACCTGTCCATGTTTTCCAGTGATGCTGCCTGACCCGCTGAGTTACTCCAACATTTTGTGCCTATTTTTGTAAACCATCGTCCGCCGTTCCTTGTATCTCTTGCTATTGTCACGGACTCCTCTCATTAACCACGGGTGTCTGGTGCGAAGTCTAGCCCTAGTTCAACTGGACCATCTATCCCTCCACATTTCAGGCAGTTTTCCTCTTCGATATTTCGGAAACAGAGAGAGAGAATAAATATACCTTTGTCTTATCTTGCAGAGATGTTTCATTCCGTCCCTCATCTGAACTAAATCTGAGCTTGAAAGCCTGCATTAAAACATCTCAGCAAATAGGTGGGGGCGAGGAGATGCAAGGCTACGCAGCAAAGTCATTTAATAATGCCTGCTGCATTCTGTGTGTGTGGATCTTAACAACCCTGCCCCTTCTGTACAATCATGGGTGCACACAGTGCATTCGTTGGAAGGATTTGAGGCAGATTTCCGCAGCAGGCGGGTGTTAATAATGAGCACAACACATCCCTGACACCAGATGGGTTACCGTGACAACAGAATTGCCCCCCACCTCCCCCTCCCCCCAGGGCAGTGCTAGTTTAGTTTAGTTTAGTTTACTGTCCGTATGCCAAGATACAGTGAAAAGCTTGTGTTGCATGCCTAACATGTCAGATGAAAGACTATACATGACTACAACCGAGCCATCCACAGTCTACAGATACACGAGGAAGTGAATAACATTTAGTGCAAGATAAAGTCCAATAAAGATAGTCAGAGGTTCCCCAGTGAGGTAGATAATAGCTCTCTACTTGTTGATAGGATGGTGCACATTGCCTGATTTTTTTTGATTTACAAAATGTTGCTTAACAAAACATTTTCCTAGGAAAAAATCCCTTTTGTGGAGTCGAGAAAAAGATGTCGGGGACATTGATGGCTATTCCAGACCTTGGTTCATCTGCACAAGAATTATCTGAGCAGCATTTGACATAGAACTGCTGTGGCTGGTTTACAAAAAAAGACCCAAAGGGCTGGAGTAACTCACCAGGTCAGGCAGCATCTCGGGAGAGAAGGAATGGGTAACGTTTCGGGTCGAGACCCTTCTTCAGACTGAAGAAGGGTCTGAAGAAGGGTCTCGACCCGAAACGTCACCCTATCCATATTCTCCCGAGATGCTGCCTGACCTGCTGAGTTACTCCAGCATTTTGTGAATAGTTATGGGATAAGTGCATTTCCTACCTAAGGACTCTACAAATTACCATTATCTGCTTTGGGCTAGAATGTCACACTCTGTGGGATGAATGAGGCAAAGGAGAAAGCAGAGGGAAGAAATATACACATACGTCTATGCTGTGAACAGTAAATAATGATCAATAATGTCTATGCCCAGCAAATAATACTATCCCTTTCCCACCATTCTGGGACCTTTATTTGCGGCAATATATTTCAGTTCAAAATCTAAGTCTGAAGAAGGGTGTCGACCGAAATGTCACCCATTCCTTCTCTCCAGAGATGCTGCCTGTCCTGCTGAATTACTCCAGCATTTTGTGTCTACCTTCAGTTCAAAATCTAATTGCAACTAATGGTTGAATTTGGGTACATATGATCAGCTGCCAATAGATGGCGCTTGTGATTTAAAAGACCTGAGTACAGAGCCCTCTTAATTGCCCAAACCTAGCTGGTTGTCTTAAAAAGTTTTAAATTCATAAATTTCTAACTTTGCATGTGTAAACATTATGCATGGACTTACTCTGACTGAATTCTGTCGTTCACCAAAACGTTCACCAAAATTTCTTTACCTAAATTTCTTTGTGTGGCACAGTGGAACAGCTGGTAGAGCTGCTGGTTCACAGCCCCAGAGACCCGGGTTTGTTCCTGTCAGGTGCTGTCTGTGTGCAGTTTGCACGTTCCCGCTGTGGGTTTCCTCCAGGTGCTCTGGTTTCAACCCACATCCCAAAAACGGGTTTGTGGGCTGGTCGGCCCTTTGTAAAATTGCCTTTCATGTGTTGGGGGGTGAATGAGAAAGTGAGATAACATCGGATGAGTGTGAATGGGTGATCAATGGTCGATGCGGACTCGGTGGGCCAAAGGGACTGGTTCCATGCTGTATCTCTCAACTTAAATGAAACCATATGCTCCTGAATTACAAATAAAGTTATTGAAAAAACGCCTGTAATATTCTCATCACGGCACCTTTTCTACTGGTTCATTAGGTGTCTGGTTGACTTAAAGGGTATCTCAATTGTCATACACTTTCAAACATCTATAGGAGTACAATTTCTTTAACTGCTGTTATAATTGCTGTTTATGTGTAATAATGCTTTCTATTTCTGTACTATTTCCTCTGAACAAATACCTTGCAGATCACGGGGAATGGTTGGAGTTAAAGGTGCAAGGAAAGTGACAGGGATGTGTGAATGAAAAAGCACGTTAATTCACACCTCCACATGAGCTGAGCTCAGTGACTGATTTCCGAGACAAATCTGCTTTCTCCATCATCTCAGCTCACTCACCCTGTTGGAAAAGGGAAAGGCACTGGAGAAATAAATTTGATTTAACAATAAGCATACAGGATGAAGTGGGGAAGGTGTCTAGGGTGGATCAGTGGCTACTGGTCGTAATGGAATCGAGTTGATATTGGGTGCAGGTGCCAGAAAATCACCGTGACGTTTTACAGGATGAGCCTTTGTTTTTCGTAACACCATAATAAAATGTAGAGAAGATTGAATGAGGAAATGGTCTCACATAAAATATGCCTTTGCTGACTCTTAATGGAGACTTAAAAGGATTTCAATATCCTCATTCTCTTTTCTTTCCCCTTTCTGTGACGTCAGGAAGAAGTAATCATTATCCTCCAGTCTCATTTTCCACATCACTCTAAATCTCTTTCCTCTTTACAAACCGTTAAGGTGTTGTCATTCACCCAAAGGACCAAGTGTGGGCTTGGTGCCAACATCTGTTTGACAATGCCCCTGTGGGGATGGGAAACTTTTAAACGCACAATACTGAAGTCTGCAGCTGATTATTAAACGTATCTCCGGGGCCAACAAGATAGTACATGGAGTGAGGGGTGAAAGCGAGCCTTCACAATTCTCCTTTTGTAGCAAAGGCAACACTCTCTCTAATTACAGCTGACCACTCTCTAACGTTGAAGAAGATCAGTGTCAAAAACTATTGACGGATGGGCGGTTCTGATAGGAAGTCAGAACAAAGCTTAAGAATATAGGAAAATGAAGGAATAGGCCATTTTGCCCAAAGATCGATTGAAAGTGCTGGAGTAACTCAGCGGGTCAGGCAGCATCTCTGGAGAAAATGGACGGGTAATGTTTCTGGTCAATTCTGGTCAAAACCCTTCTTTAGATCTTCTTCAGGCCATTTGGCCCATTGTGCTTGCTCATGGCTGTTTATTATCACAGCTCCACTTTCAGGTACAATCTCCATATCCCTTGATTACCTTCAAATCCCAATATCTATCAATCTCAGCACTGAATATACCCAGTAATTGAACTTCCACAGGCATCTTGGGCGGAGAATGACAACGATTCATTAACTTCTGGGGGCAGGAAATTTCTCCTCAATCTTGCCCGAGGAACACTTGAAATTATACTGAGCCAATTAGCCTCCAAACCTGTATGCCTTTAGAGTGTAGAATGAAACCGTAAATCCCGAAGAAAACCCTCGCAGGTTACGGGGAAAACGTACAGACTCTGTACAGACAAGTAGTCAGAATTGAACCCAGGTCTCTGGTGCTGTAAGGCAGCAACTCTACCGCTGCGCCGTCCTGGAGTACTATTATCCTGGAGTAGTTCAGCTTGGCAACCATTCAGGGGTCAGAGGTCAGAGGTCATGAAAACTGAAACAGAAAAAGGTCATCTCATACCAATTTTGCAAAGACTCATCCATTTTCCATTCATGTTTGGAGCAGCCTATGCTTCAAAGCTCTGTGGGTATCCTTAACAAGATTATAACTAACACAACTAAATTCTCCCACCCAATGCTCGATTTTGTTCAATTCAAAACACCAATCACTGTCACCTCAATTGTATCCAAAGCAACACATGCATGCAGCCTATGGATTGATCGATCTCATGTTCAGCCCAGGCAAATACTATTTATTTCCCCAGTACAGGAAGGATGTGGTGGCTCTGGAGAGGGTGCAGAGAATTCTGCTTTTATTAGATGGTATAAACTACAAGGAGAGAGAGGACAGACTTGGATTGTTTTCCCTGAAACGTCAGAGGTTGCCGAGAGACCTGATAGAAATATGTAAAATTCTGAGAATAATAGAAATGGTTAAAAGTCAGACTCTTTTTCCCAGGGTGGGAATGTCAATGACCAGAGAGCACAGCTTTACAGTAAAAGGAGCAAAGCTTAAATCAGATTTGCTGCCTGTGCTGCCTGGGGTGGTATTGGAGATAGATATGTTAGTGGTGTATAAAAGGCCTTTCTGTAGGCACATGGATATGTGGCGAATGGCGGGAATGCATCATGTGTAGACAGATGAAATTAATTTATCTTGTTGTGCTGTTCGGCACAGACATTGTGGGCCGAAGGGCCTGCTCAGGAATTGTGCTTTTCTAAGTTCTATGTATCCTTTCCCTCTTTGGTTCCAGTTCTTTCAACAACCCCTCCTACCCATCCCAGCTACAGACACGACCACCATTATTCATGGAATCACTGGATCATAATCAAGTTCGACTGTGCTTCCCATTGGTATGGGCAGTGGCACAGCTGGTAGTGATGCTATCTTGCAGCTCCGGCAATCTGGCAATCCCCAGCTCCAGTGCTGTCTGTGTGGAGTTTGCACGATATCCTTGTGACCATGTGGGTTTCCCCTGGGTGCTCCAGTTACTACCCACACACCAAAGACGCGTAGTTTAGTGGGTTAATTGGCTGCTGTAAATTGCTCCCGGTGTGGAGGTGGGTGGTAGAATCGGAATAAATTGATGGGAATATGGGGAGAATAATTTGGCTTTAGTGTAGGATTCATATAAAATGGCGTTGATGTTCAGCAAAGACTTGATAGGCTGAAGGGCCTGTTTCTGGACTGTATGACTCCAATATATCACTCTCATTGGGAATGCTGTTAAACCCTGCAATCTACGAGATTATAAAACTATGAAATCTATTGTAATTGCCACTTCCAAGACCAGCCAATATAATCAATGACCTTTCCCACCCCGACCATTCCTTCTTCTCCCCTATATATAGAAGCTTCAAAGTGCGCACCATCAGTCTCAGGAACAACTTTTTTTCCTCTTCTGTTATCAGGCTTCTGAACAGTCTTTCCATTAGTTTGGGTATTGTCCAATTCTCCTCTACCTCATTACGGACAGTGAACTTTGTCTCTGGAACTGTTGCGTTACAATGCTGAGAACTATATTCTGCACTCTGTACCTTTCCCTTTGCTCTATCCATTGTAGTTGAGTTTGGGTTGATTGTATTTATGTATATATACCATGGTATCTGATTGATTGGATAGCATGCACAGCAATGCTTTTCACTGTACCGCAGTACGCATGACAATGATCCACCTAAACCTAAACCTCAGGTTGTGGGTGATCTTGGATTTTCATCACATTCTCTCACTGCCTGTGGTTGAGGGTTTTCAACAGCCCACAATATATTATGAGAGTTCCAATTGAGACAGATGGTTGTAGCTCTGTCCCAATACATCAGTATCAACGGGCTTAAACATCACTACACCGTCAGTCAAGTCACGCAGGACCTCTTCAGTTCAAGGCTTCTCATAGAGATTTATTAGCATGGGTTGAATCCTCCTGGTCTCGATCCAGACAGAACCGGAAAAGGTTATTCAACCCTTTTGATCATCGAAGCGATGATGGCCATGGCCCAGTTGGTTCTACTTCCACCTCTGCTGCTCCACTTGATCACGGCTGACCGACACTTCAACTCCAGTGCAAACAGCCCTTTTACTGACTGAGGTTTAACTCCTCATCAACCTCTTTAGAAATCTAGACACAAGGAACTGCAGATGCTGGCTTACAAAGGAAAAGACGCAAGGTGCTGGAGTTACCCCAGGTTCAATCCTGACCACGGGTGTTGTCCACATGGAGTTTGTACGTTCTTCCTGTGACCGCATAGGATTTTTCTGGGTGCTCTGTTTTCCTCCCACAGTGTAAAGATGTGCAGTTTGTAGGTTAATGGACTACTTCTGTAATTTGTCCAGAGTGAGTAGGATGGAACTAGAGTATGGGTGATCGTGGGTCGGCATGGACTCAGTGGGCCGAAGGGCCTATTTCCAAACCATATCTCTAAACTAAATGAAATCAAGCAGGTCAGGCAGCATCTTGAGAGTGCTTGGAGTGGCAGTGTTTTGGATCGGGACCCTTCTCCAGATGGAAGAATAGTCCTGAGATGCTGCCTAATCTGCTGAGTTACTCTGGCACTTTCTGTCTTTTTTTAGAAATCTGTTTGTTTTCACTCAGCGTTTTTTTTAAAACTAGACTAAGTGGACCCAAACCTCTCCTACACTATTGCAGCACCCTCTCCTCCTCTCCTCCCCTCTTCCCCCCCACTCCATCACCCTCAGCCCCCCTTATCCTCCCTCCCTCTCTCACTCCCACTCCCTCCTTCCCTAGGAGATAGATTTTAACTTTAAAATGTGAATAACTTAAAAAATATAACATCGATTTCAATGAAACTTCTTCCATTAGCACCAAAGGTGAGTAAAGTGGGCCTAAAATTGTTCCACTATCGTGTAGTGTTTTGGCTGTAGTTCAGGAACAAACAAACAAACAAACGAGCGTTTTAGTGTATAGATGACAGGAATTACCCTCCCAACCAGAACCATTACAAGCAATATTAAACTCATGGTTATACAGCGTGGAAACAGACCATTCGACCCAACTTGCCCAAACCTATCAACATGTCCCTTCTCCATTTAGGGCAGCACGGTGGCGTAGCGGTAGAGCACTGCTTTTACTGGCATTGTAAGGCAGCAACTTCACTGTGCCACCCAAGTTCTGCATTTCCTTTTACATAATAAAAAAGGTTTAAAAATTTGTTCATTTCCAGGCTACTTTTCAACTGATATTTTGCTTCAGAAGTTTGGTGAAAAATGCAGGATGTATAAAATTAGTGACCCTTGCAGCCTCCATAATGTTAGTGCAGTCTCTCAGTTGGTTGGATACAAAATGCTGGAGTAACTCAGCGGGACAGGCAGCAAGCACCTCTGGTGAGAAGGAATGGGTGACATGTTGGGGTCGAGACCCTTCTTCAGATGGTTAACTGGGCCGTTGGGGCCACAGAATGGAACAATGGATGCACGACAGGATGAAAAAGCACAAGTGGCATCTATTGTGCTGCCGAGATGTATGCTTCTTGAAGCCACTGATCCCTTGTCAGTGCCATAGTTAATTATCTCGGGGCAGAGTCTGTGAGGAGGAACAAAGGGAAGGAATTGTGGCCCTTGTTATTTGCAATTCGTGAACACAGTGGAATTCCTCGGCTCCGCAGGAAGGGGAATGTAATGAACATTAGTGGCACTTGAAAATAAACAGGAACTGAAAATAAACAGCTTGAGCTGCTTAGAACATGACTTTCCATTGATTACACCTGAAATACTTTTCTAATAATACAGTACATTAGCTCTTTCTGAAATAGAGACACAGAATGAGCAAAATCAGAGAAGCTTTCCTCCCAGAGAAAGTGAGGACAGCACTGGAACAGGCCCTTCGGCCCACAATATCTGTGCTGACCATCATGCCAATCCAAACTGATCTCATCTGCCTGTACATGATCCATATCTCTCTATTCCTTGCCCTTCCATGTGCTTATCTTGACCACATGGTTGTGATGGTGGTCTGGGTTTTGTCTCAGTGGCTCGGTCTTCCTCAAACCTGCGGCAAGGGAACACAGCTAGCAGAGAAGGGTCTGAAGAAGGGTCTCGACCCGAAACGTCACCCATTCCCTCTCTCCTAGATGCTGCCTGACCTGCTGAGTTACTCCAGCATTTTGTGATACCTTCGATTTGTACCAGCATTTGCAGTTATTTTCCTACACAGCTAGCAGAGAGGTCACCCAATTTATTTTTCTCTCTCTCTTTTTCTTTTTTTTTCTCTCCCTCTCGCTCTCCCTCCCACTCTTCTCCCCTCCCTCTTCTACTTCTCCCCTCCCTCTTCTACTTCTCCCCTCCATCTTCTCTTCTTCGCTCCCTCTTCTTCTTCGCTCCCTCTTCTTCTCCCCTCCCTCTTCTGCCTGCAATGCCTTGGTTTTATTAGGAGGAGGCCGTCAAGGTTCAGGTGGCCAAACCAATACCAGCTAATTGGACCAGGCCGTTACCAGTGATGCTGGGGATTGGCCTCTCCTGGCCTGTCAGCCAGTGATGGGGGTCAGAGGGGCATGTGAGGGAAGGGGTTCTGTCACACAGTGAAATGCTTTGTTTTGCATGCTGTCTGATCAGATTAGATAATACTAGACATACATACAAACAAGTCAAACTAAAGTGCAATAAATAAAGCAACGGGGAAGATACAGAGTGCTGAATATAGTTCTTAGCATTGTAGTGCTAAGTCCAGTGTGGACAAAGTGCAATGTCCACAATGGGGTAGAGGTGAACCGGCCAGTACCCTAGCTTATGGAAGGAATGTTCAGAAGCATGATAACTGAGAGGAAGAAGCTGTTCCCGAATCTCATTTTGTACACTTTCAAGCTTCTGTACCATCTGCTGGATGGGAGCGGGGAGAAGAAGGAATGGCCAGGGTGTGACGTCTTTGATTATTTATGTTGGCTATTTTCCCAAGGCAGCTTGAAGGGTAGATGGAGTCAATGGTGGGATGTCTGGTCTGTGTGATAGACTGGGCTACTTAACACAACTCTCTGCAATTTCTTGTGTTCTTGGTCAGAGTTGTTCCCAAACCAAGCAGTTGCCAGACGTGAGAATGTTATTCCCTGACCACAGCTGGACTTTACCCGGATGATCTCAGCTCCTGGATGATGTCTGACATGAGTAAACAGTGTTGCAATGGGAATGTACCAGAAAGTACTTTGGGTTACACCACTGGGAGTGTCGACAGAATATGAGAAAGAACTTAGTGGCTTTAAAAGAAATCTCCTGTTTGTTAACAAAGTATCGCTGTGTTTTCAAGGTCAGTCTACCCCTTCCTTTCCTCCTCTCCACAAACCTACCACAGATGAGATAAAGGCTCATCACTGAGCAACCACAAACAGATGAATGTTTATCTCTCTCCCAATATGTTGCAGTGTTCAGAGTGCACTGATGTTTTGTTTTGCACCTTGTGATTTCTAACGCAATAGATATCTGTTTATTTCTCACCATTTATTGTGGGATGGCTTGGGAGGGCCGCTAAGTGCAACACTGACTGTGTGAGTGCCCTGACCACAACCGCAATCACCTGCTCCTAAGACGTGGTGATGGCACGGTGGCGCAGTGGTTGGAGTTGCTGCATTACAGCAACTGTGATCAGAGTTCGATCCTGACTACGGGTCTCTACGGAGTTTGCACGTTCTCCCCATGACCGTGTGCTTTGTTAATCCGGGTGCCTCCCACACTCCAAAGATGTGCAGGTTTGTAGGTTAATTTGCTTCTGTAAATTGTAAATTGACCCTCTTGTGTAGGATAGTGTTAGTGTATGGGGTGATCACTGGTCAGCATGGACCAAGTGGGCCGAAGGGTCTGTTTCCATGCTGTATCTCTCAAGGCCAAAGTAAAGGCCTCTTTTGTGTCCTCTTTTAAATATATATATATGTATATATAACAGTTTATATACAAAGTTATATACAGAAAGGTTTATATATATCTACCTATTACCTGGAACAAGAAGGGTCTTGACCCACGATGTCACCTATCCATATTCTCCAGACATGCCGCCTGACCTGCTGAGTTACTCCAGCACATTGAGTCTTTTTCATGTTAACGTCACACTGTAATTATACATTCCCAACATCCCCTCGACTCAGTACAGGCGGTGGGAGAGAGGAGGATGATGGCAAAGTTAACATCGCTGCTGGACAACGACTCCCACCCCATGCAGGACACTGTCACTGCACCGAGTAGCTCCTTCATCCCAACTGACAGACTCCTTCATCCCAAGTGTGTGAAGGAGAGATATAGGAGGTCCTTCCTTCCCGCTGCTGTGAGACTGCACAACCAGCACTGCTCCCAGCAGACGAGTCAACAGACCAGTTAACAGTAACAGTAAAAAGAAACAGAGTAAATGATGAGAATTATCCTTATCTTTATTTTTATTTATAAAATGAATGTCTCTTGCTATCCACTTTGCTGCTGTAACACTGCAAATTTCCCCGGTGTGGGACAAATAAAGGAATATATATATTATCGGTTGTGAAGTAGCATGTTGTTTTACAATTCCCAGCTCCATCGGCAAGGCAATTCTGAGACACCAGCTACAATATGACTACATAATTATAATATAAAGCCCATAGCACTAAAAAACAAGGATAGAAGATATGTACTTAAAATTGGGATTGAAATATGTCTTCCATGCCTGGCCCAATCATTCCACCTGGAGATGCTAAGTTTTCATTCATTAATTTTTCATTCAAGACTGGCATTTGATGTATCTAGTTTATTAATATTGTCACGTGTACCAAGGTACAGTGAAAATATTTTTTGTTGCGTGCTATCCAGTCAGCAAAAAGACTATACACGATTACAATCAAGCCATCCACAGTGTACAGCTACAGGATAAAGGGAATAACGTTCAGTGCAAGATAAAGTCCGGTAAAGTCAGATTAAAGATAGTTCAAAGGTGTCCAGTGAGATAGATGGGAGGAAAGGACCACTCTCTAGTTGGTGAGAGGATGGTTCAGTTGCCTGATAACAGCTGGGAAGAAACTGTCCCAGAACCTGGAGGTGTGCATTACCCTCTGAAGTGGCTAACTACTGAATTTACAGAGTTAAGAATCAGACGTATTGGTGGGGTTTAGAGCTACATGTCAGCAAAACCAAGCAAACAAGGCTGATTTCTTTCCTTGAAACAGATTAGTAAAGCAGATGGATCTTTGCAACAATCCATTAATATTGCAGTCATCATTACCGATACAAGCTATTGATTTTTATTTAATTATTTTAAATTAAATTCCACAGCATGCTGGGATTTTAACTCATACTTCCAGATCAATAGTCCAGCTCTTTAGTTACGGGCACAGCAGTACAAGTAAGAGTTTAAGAAACATCTAGACAGGTACATGGATAGGATAGGTTTAGTGGGATATGGGCCAAATGCGGGCAGGTGGGACTAGTGTAGATGGGGCATGTTAGCCAGTGTGGGCACGATGGCCCAAAGGGCCAATTTCCACGCTGTGTTATTCTACGACTCTACAGTAAATTGGCCACCATGCATGTGATTCTGTTTGCTTTATGAATGCAATCTAGTGAGAATAAACAGCAGGATGAGAAGAGGATAAAGGCTTGCTGCTATGCTCATTCAGCTCACTGTCAGTATTGGTAGGGAACGTTTCTTGTTAAAGGCAGTCTTTAAGTGAAGTGCGCTTCACTTAAGTGAAGTGAAGTATAAACAGGCCCTGCAGCCCACCGAGTCCGCACCGACTGACGATCACCCAGTACACTAATTCTATCCTACACACGAGGAACAATTTACAGAAGCCAATTAACCTACAAACATGCACGTTTTTGTAATGCTGGAGGAAACTGGAGCATCCGGAGAAAGCCCACACTGTCACAGGGAGAACGTACAAACTCCATACAGGCAGCACCCATGATCAGGATCAAAGCCGTGCCTCTGGCACTGTAACGCAACAACTCTACTGCTGCGCCACTGTGCTGCCCTAAATGTACGGCTGAGCAACCTTTTTCTCAGGGTCGAAATGTCAAAGACTAGAGGGCATAAATTTAAGGTGAGATGGATAAAGTTTAAGGGAGATGTGTGGGGAAATTGTATTTTTTACGCAGAGAGTGGAGTGTGCCTGGAAAACGCTACCAGGAGGGATAGGCATGGAACAACGGTGGAATATGGATCACATGCAGGCTGAGGAGATTAGTTTAACTTGGCATGGCGTTCGGCACAGACATTGTGGGCCGAAGGGCCTGTTCCTGGGCTGCACTGTTCTATGTGGGGCAAACATGATGAGAGAATAACCATGAAATTGCACCATTGCAAAAACAGTCCACCGCTTCAAGGGCTTACTCAGGATAATAAAACATTGAGGCATGAGCTCAATGGAAAATGTGAAAACTCTTAAGGAAATAATTCCCATCAAATCTTCACCCACCACACCTGGCTGGTCCAAGTTAAACAGGACTATATTAACTGACAGCCAAGCTTTGGGTCAAACTCCTCTTATATATTCTCACATGGCTCGATGCTATTTCCCTCCACCTTGTGTAAGTCTTTGCAGGACATTTTTGCGACTTTATAGCGTTTTACCAGCAGTTGTGGTGTTGTTGGCTCAACTCTATCAGAAATGTCCTCATGAGAGGAATAGATTGGGTGGACGCACAGAGTATCTTGTACACAGTAGGGGAATCGAGAACCAGAGGGCATAAGTTTAAAGTGAGGGGGTAAAGATTTAACAGGAACCTGAAGGGTAACTTCTTCACAGAAAGGGTGGTGGGTGTATGGAACGAGCTGTCGGAGGACGTACTTGAGGCAGGGACTATTGCAACATTTAAGAAACATTTGGGCAGGTACATGGATACGATAGGTTTAGAGGGATATGGGCCAAAGGCAGGCAGGTGGGATGAGTGTAGATCTGACATGTTGGTCAGTGTGGGCAAGTTAGAAAAATAGAAACATAGAAACATAGAAAATAGGTGCAGGAGTAGGCCATTCGGCCCTTTGAGCCAGCACCACTATTCAATATGATCATGGCTGATCATCCAAAATCAGTACCCCCTTCCTGCTTTCTCCCCATATCCCTTGATTCCGTTAGCCCTAAGAGCTATATCTAACTCTCTCTTGAAAACATCCAGGGAATTGGCATCCACTGGATTCTGTGGCAGAGAATTCCACAGATTCACAACTCTCTGGCTATAAATGTTTTCCTCATCTCAGTCCTAAATGGCCTACCCCTTATTCTTAAACTGTGACCCCTAGTTCTGGACTCCCCCAACATCGGGAACATTTTTCCTGCATTTAGCCTGTCCAATCCGTTAAGAATTTTATAATCTTATAAACTTATAAACTTTTTATAAGGGATATACTGTAACTTGCCAGGAATTGCACTTCCTACCACGGTCTGCAGCCGCTGTGTGCTGCTGGTTTATTCAAATATTAATGCTGCTATTTGTAATGACACAGCTTGGTCTCTGCATTACGACAGCGTTTGATCAGCTGGAAAGTCACATGCCAGCCAGCCCCATGCATTCTGACAGGACCGCAGACTGTATGTAATTACAACTATACCTCACTCTCATTTATCGCGCATGTACTTCTCCCAACTGCATTGGTATTACACAGGTCCAGGATGCCGCAGTTTTAATGCAGCAGGGATCAAAGGCTTAGATTCGTGGTACTTTAGCAAAGCGTGCAATTACATAACCCAAAGACCTATAATGAGCATGCGAAAGCATTAAAACAATAGTCAAAAGTACAGCAAACAAAAGCGTCCAGATTCATGACAGAAGACCATTCAGCCCATCAAAAAACATATATTATTTAGGCTATTCCCAGCTCTTGAGTTCTGCGTTGGTAGTTACAGCGTTTCAAGTATTCATCCTAGTTCTTTCTAAAGGTGATGAGGACGTCTGAATCTAACAACTGATCACCCAATGAGCTCTCGAGCTCCCCTCAGCCCAAACCTCACCTTCCTCAACACTCACCTGTAAACAACATTTTCCACACGTCCCCCCTAATCCTTCCACCTCAACTCTACATCCCTGTAGGATACTTGCTGTTCACCTTCTCAGACCGCACATAGTCTTATTTACCTCAATTAATCGCCCCCTCATTCTCTCTCAATCCGAAGTAAATAGCCCAGGTCGCCCATTCTTTCCTCAAGATTAACCTTCTTCGACCATGGAACATTCTAGAAAACTTCCTCTAGTGTTTAGCAAATGCTACTATGTCCTCAAATAGAAACAAACCATATGAGGAATATCAATAAAGCCAACATTATATATATATATATATATATATATAAAAACATGTTTATATAAAATGTTCCATATATATTAATGATGGGATATATTGATATGGGATTATTCAATGTTAAATATTAATATGGGATATATATATATATATATATATATATATATATATATATATATATATATAATTAAGCAGGCTATTACAATGAACACACAGCAAATCATAACTACCAGTGAAATAAATGGGTTTCTTACTTTAGCTCCCAGTTCAACATAGAGAATAACTCAATCCTGGAGAGTGAGAGAGGGGCAGGTCTAAATTATTTTATTAACCATTAACACAGATAGAGATTTATCACACACAACTAGAAACATGCACAACATGAAGAGAAAGAGTTGGCGAGTTGCAGTGTGATTTTGCTGCCAACAATGTTTCCGCCATGTGGTGGCGGCTGCAGAAAACGACCAAGGGGCGACTGGTCATGAGATGGTGAATCCTTGCACATAAATATCAGGCGCCCATTATTATCCACATCCTCAAAATAATAAAGGTGAATGCATTCGCTAAAACTAATCAAGACCTGGCTTTGTCCTGGATGTTACTGAGTTTCTTGAGAGTGGCTGGAGCTACACACACATGTGCAAGTGGAGAGAAGTCCATCATACTCCTAACTCGTGCCTTGTAGATAGTGGAGAGACATTGAGGTTTCATGAGGTAAGCCATTCGCTGCAGGATACGCAACCTCGTATTTGCTCCTTCGTGTACAGTATGTGATGCCTGGTGCAGTTGATTTTGGTCATGACCCCTGGATGATCGTGTTGGGAACCTCTGAATATCAAAGAGAGTTACCCTCATGTTGAGATATCATTGCCTGGCACGTTTGTGGTCTGAATGCTGTCACTATTCACCCCATGTCTGAATGTCGTCTTAAGACCTGATGCATGTAGATATAGACTGCATCATTTAGAGTCATAGAGTCATATAATATATTCCTTTATTTGTCCCACACCGGGGAAATCTGCAGTGTCACTGCAGCAAAGTGGATAGCAAGAGACATTCATTATAAATAAAAATAAAGATAAGGGTAATTGTCAACATTTACTGTGTTTTTTCTTTACTGTTACTGTTAACTGGTCTGTTGACTGGTCTGCTGGGAGTAGCGCTGGTTGTGCAGTCTCACAGCAGCGGGAAGGAAGGACCTCTGATATCTCTCCTTCACACACTTGGGGTGAAGGAGTCTGTCACTGAAGGAGCTACTCAGTGCAGTGGCACAGTGTCCTGTATGGGGTGGGAGTCATTGTCCAGCAGCGATGTTATCTTTGCCATCATCCTCCTCTCTCCCACTGCCTGTACTGAGTCTAATGGTATGGAAACAGGCCCTTTGGCCTAATTTGCCTACACACCGACCACAATGTTCCATCTGGACTAGTCCCACCTGCCTGCATTTGACCCATTTCCCTCTAAACCTATCCTATCTATGTACCTGTCCAAATGTTTCTTAAACGTTGCAATATTCCCTGCCTCAACTACCTACTCTGACAGCTCGTTCCATACACACACCATACTTTGTGTGAAAAAGTCACCCCTCAGGTTTCTATTAAATCTGTGTCCCCTCACCTTAAACCTATGTCCTCTGGTTCTTGATCTTTTATTCTGGGCTAAGAATTTGCAATTGAAATTGAACTTGGTAGAATTATCAGCGAACATCCCTATTTCTGAACTTGTGATGGAATGTGAAGCAGCTAAAGATGGTGGGCCAAGGTTACTTCTCTAAGGAATTCCTTTCATGGGGTAGGGATAATTGGCCTCCAACAACCCCAATAATCTTCACCTTGCTCCCTCACCGGGGTTTAGTGTTTATTATGGTACCCAGTATAAATGACCTGGGAACATTCGGCAGGAGAGGCAGCATCTGTGGAAAGTGAAATAGAGTTGACATTTCAGTCAACTGCTCTTTGTCAAACTGGGAAAAAGAGAAAACTAGAGATCTTTTAGTTTAGTTTCGTTTATTGTCACATGTACTAAGGTACAGTCAAAAGTATTTTTGCTGCATGCTATTCATAGAAACATAGAAACATAGAAAATAGGTGCAGGAGGAGGCCATCCGGCCCTTCGAGCCAGCACTGCCATTCATTGTGATCATGGCTGATCGTCCCCAATCAGTACCCCGTGCCTGCCTTCTCCCCATATCCCTTGATTCCACTAGCCCCTAGAGCTTTATCTAACTCTCTCTTAAATCCATCCAGTGATTTGGCTTCCACTGCCCTCTGTAACAGAGAATTCCACAAATTCAGTCAGCGGAAAGACAATACTTGATTACAATCAAGCCGTCCACAGTGTACAGATACAGGATAAAGGGAATCATGTTTAGTGCAAGATAAAGTCCAGCAGAGTCCGAGTAAAGATAGTCTGAGGATCTCCAATCAGGTAGATGGTAGGTCAGGACCACTCTTTAGTTGATGGTAGGATGGTTCAGTAACCTGATAATAGCTGGGAATAAACAGTCCCTGAATCTAGAGATATGCGTTTTCAAACTTCTGTACCTCATGCCGGATGGGAGAGGGGGGAAGAGGGAATGTCCGGGGTGAGACTCGTCCTTGATTCAAGTTGAGACCTTTCTTCAAGTCCCGGCTTGAGACCTTGCCTATCCATTCCATCTACAGATGCTGCCTGACCAGCTGAATTCCTCCAGCACTTTGTGTTTTGCTCAAAATTCTAGCTTCTGCAGTTCCTTTTGTCTCCTGAAAATTAAAGAGATCTCTGTTTACTATCTTTTCCAGTTCTGATGAGAAGTGTTCGACTCTTTGAATGTATAGATTTATTCGTTTTGTTCATATTTAATCTTTTGTTGAAAAGTTGTTTCATCGATTTCACAACAATCGGTTTATTCCTAATCTGATTCCCCTCATATCTCTGCACAGCCAGCTCTAACCTTTCATGAGATGAAGCTCGTTATCTTTGGCTCAAAGACTATGATCAAAGGCAGCAACCCGAGTAAACCCGAGTAAAGAGAGAAATTCTTACTTAAAATCAAAATGACAGCTAGTTGTACTGAGGCAAAGAGTGCAGTAACCTTGTTTGCACTTTGGTTCTCAAGCTCTGGTCCAAGGTAACAACCTGTCCAGAAATCAATATTATCCAGCCTTCTGACAACTCCAGACATTACAGGGCCACTAGCTAATCAGAGGCCAATATAAAATCTAAAAATGAGTATCAATTATTCGAGAGAGCTTGTTCAGAGCGTTCAGATGAAAGGCATACGATCGATACAAAAAGCAAGGAAAGCAAATAATACAAAGGATGATCTGAAAGAACATTATACTCTCTTCAACATCTATAATAGCCCATTAGGCACCTCAGTACACACTGCTGATGTGAGTCTTCTGTGCAGCATTAGGAGCACAAGGCTGGGACCAGAGGCGGGTCAGGTTCCAGTAGTTCTCCCGGCTAACCGGTGAACGACACGAGATCCCCTAAAGTGAGGGCTTCGGGAACAGTGCAGTAGGGAGATGCAACACGGCTGGTCATAGAGTGATACAGCGAGGAAACAGGCCCTTCAGCCCAAATTGCCAACACCGACCAATATATCCCATTTGCCCATGTTTACCCCATATCCCTCTAAACCTGTCCTATCCATTTAACTGTCCAATTGCTTCTTAAACAATGCGATAGTACCTGCCTCAATTACCTCCTCCGGCAGCTCGTTCCAAACACCCACAACACTTTGTGTTAAAAGGTTAAGCCTCAGATTCGTATAAAATCTTTCTCTCTTCACCTTAAATCTATGGTGGGAGCAGGAGCAGAGAGACAGAGGGGTGTAAAATGAGGGTAGAAGCAACAGGTAGCAAGGTGAAAAGTAAAAGTGGTAGGCAGACAAATCCAGGGCAAAAATCAAAAAGGGCCACTTTTCAACATAATTGTATAAGGGGTAAGAGAGTTGTAAAAACAAGCCTGAAGGCTTTGTGTCTCAATGCAAGGAGTATACGTAATAAGGTGGATGAATTAAATGTGGAGATAGTTATTAATGATTATGATATAGTTGGGATTACGGAGACATGGCTCCAGGGTGACCAAGGCTGGGAGCTCAACATCCAGGGATATTCTATATTCAGGCGGGATAGACAGAAAGGAAAAGGAGGTGGGGTAGCGTTACTGGTTAGAGAGGAGATTAAAGCAGTGGGAAGGAAGGACATTAGCTTGGAGGAAGTGGAATCGATATGGGTAGAGCTACGAAACACTAAGGGGCAGAAAACGCTAGTGGGAGTTGTGTACAGGCCACCTAACAGCAGTAGTGAGGTTGGGGATGGCATCAAGCAGGAAATTAGAAATGCATGCACTAAAGGTGCAGCAGTTATAATGGGTGACTTCAATCTACATATAGATTGGGTGAACCAAACTGGCAGAGGTGCTGAGGAAGAGGATTTATTGGAATGTATGAGAGATGGTTTTCTAAACCAACATGTCGAGGAACCAACGAGAGAACAGGCCATTCTAGACTGGGTATTGAGTAATGAGGAAGGGTTAGTTAGCAGTCTTGTTGTGCGAGGCCCCTTGGGCAAGAGTGATCATAATATGGTAGAGTTCTTCATTAGGATGGAGAGTGACAAAGTCGATTCAGAAACAAGTGTTCTGAACTTAAAGAAAGGTAACTTTGAGGGTATGAGACGTGAATTGTCCAAGATAGACTGGCGATTAATGCTGAAAGGGTTGACGGTGGACATGCAATGGAAGGCATTTAAAGGTCGCATGGATGAACTACAACAAGTGTTCATCCCAGTTTGGCAAAAGAACAAACCAGGAAAGGTAGTGCATCCGTGGCTAACAAGGGAAATCAAGGATAGTATTAAAACAAAAGATGAAGCATACAGATTAGTCAGAAAAAGTAGCATACCAGAGGACTGGGAGAAATTCAGAGTCCAGCAGAGGAGGACAAAAGGCTTAATTAGGAAAGGGAAAATAGATTATGAGGGAAAACTGGCAAGGAACATAAAACAGACTGCAAAAGCTTTTATAGATATGTCAAGAGAAAAAGATTAGTTAAGGCAAATGTAGGTCCCTTGCAGTCGGAAACAGGTGAATTGATCATAGGGAACAAGGAGATGGCAGACCAATTGAACAAATACTTTGGTTCTGTCTTCACTAAGGAGGACATAAACCGTCTGCCGGAAATAGCGAGGGGACCGGTGGTCTAATGAGATGGAGGAACTGAGGGAAATCCAGGTTAGTCGGGAAGTGGTGTTAGGTAAATTAAATGGATTAAAGGCAGATAAATCCCCAGGGCCAGATAGGCTGCATCCCAGAGTGCTTAAGGAAGTAGCCTCAGAAATAGTGGATGCATTAGTGATAATTTTTCAAAACTCTTTAGATTCTGGAGTAGTTCCTGAGGACTGGAGGGTAGCTAATGTAACCCCACTTTTTAAAAAGGGAGGGAGAGAGAAAACGGGGAATTATAGACCAGTTAGCCTAACATCGGTAGTGGGGAAAATGCTAGAGTCAGTTATTAAAGATGTGATAGCATCACACTTGGAAAGTGGTGAAATCATCGGACAAAGTCAGCATGGATTTACCAAAGGCAAATCATGTCTGACGAATCTTATAGAATTTTTCCAGGATGTAACTAGTAGAGTGGATAAGGGAGAACCAGTCGATGTGTTATATCTGGACTTTCAGAAGGCCTTCGACAAGGTCCCACATAGGAGATTGGTGTACAAACTTAAAGCACACGGTATTGAGGGTTCAGTTTTGAGGTGGATAGAAAATTGGTTGGCGGACAGGAAGCAAAGAGTAGGAATAAACGGGTCCTTTTTGGAATGGCAGGCAGTGACTAGTGGGGTACCGCAAGGCTCAGTGCTGGGACCCCTGTTATTTACAGTGTATATTAATGATTTGGACGAGGGAATTGAATGCAACATCTCTCAGTTTGCGGATGACACGAAGCTGGGTGGCAGTGTTAGCTGCGAGGAGGATGCTAGGAGGCTGCAGAGTGACTTGGATAGATTAGGCGAGTGGGCAAATGCATGGCAGATGCAATATAATGTGGATAAATGTGAGGTTATCCACTTTGGCGGCAAGAACAGGAAAGCAGAGTATTACCTGAATGGTGACCGATTGGGAGAAGGGGAGATGCAACATGACCTGGGTGTCATGGTGCACCAGTCATTGAAAGCAAGCATGCAGGTGCAGCAGGCAGTGAAGAAAGCGAATGGTATAATAATAATAATAATAATGCATTTTATTTATATAGCGCTTTTCATATACTCAAAGACGCTTTACAGAGATTTTGAGAACATAGGGAAATGAATAAATAGATAAATAAGTAAATAAATAAATGAACAGAGAAAGGAGACAGAAGGTGAGGTGACCTTCAGTGGTTGAAGGCAGTACTGAACAGGTGAGACTTCAGCGATGTTTTGAATGTGGTGAGTGTGGAGGAGTCTCTAACGGTTAGGGGTAGTGAGTTCCATAGGGTGGGAGCAGCGATGGAGAAAGCCCTGTCCCCCCAGGATCTGAGTTTGGTCCGGATGTGGGGGGATAGGAGATTGGCAGCGGCAGAGCGGAGGGTGCAGGTGGGAGTGTGCCTGTGGAGGAGGTCGGTCAGGTAGGATGCGGCCAGGTTATGGAGGGCTTTGTAGGTTATGAGGAGGATTTTGTACTGGATTCTCTGGGGGATGGGGAGCCAGTGGAGTTTATAAAGTACGGGGGTGATATGGTCACGGATCGAGGTGTGTGTGAGTAGACGGGCAGCGGAGTTTTGAATGTATTGAAGTTTATTGATGATTTTTGAGGGTGCGCCATAGAGGAGGCTGTTGCAGTAGTCCAGACGGGAGGTGATGAAGGCGTGGATGAGGGTTTCTGCAGCTGTGGAGGAGAGGGATGGACGGAGACGGGCAATGTTTTTGAGGTGGAAGAAGGCTGTCTTTGTGATGTGTTTGATGTGTTTGTCGAAGGAGAGGGTTTGATCAAGGATGATTCCAAGATTCCGGATGTGAGGTGAGGTGGATACTGGGAGACCATCAATGTTGAGGATGAAGTTTTGGGTGGATTTGGTGAGCGTTTTTGGACCAATGATGATGATTTCAGATTTGTTGCAATTGAGTTTGAGGAAGTTTGATTGAAGCCAAGATTTTATTTCAGTGTATGTTGGCATTCATAGCAAGAGGATTTGAGTTTAGGAGCTGGGAGGTTCTGCTGCAGTTGTACAGGGCCTTGGTGAGACCGCACCTGGAGTATTGTGTGCAGTTTTGGTCTCCTAACCTGAGGAAAGACGTTCTTGCCTTAGAGGGAGTACAGAGAAGGTTCACCAGATTGATCCCTGGGATGGCGGGACTTTCATATGAGGAAAGACTGGATAGACTGGGCTTGTACTCGCTGGAATTTAGAAGACTGAGGGGGGATCTTATAGAAACATATAAAATTCTTAAGGGGTTGGAGAGGCTAGATGCGGGAAGATTGTTCCCGATGTTGGGGGAGTCCAGAACCAGGGGTCACAGCTTAAGGATAAGGGGGAAGTCTTTTAGGACCGAGATGAGAAAACATTTCTTCACACAGAGTGGTGAGTCTGTGGAATTCTCTGCCACAGAAGGTAGTTGAGGCCAGTTCATTGGCTATATTTAAGAGGGAGTTAGATGTGGCCCTTTTTGCTAAAGGGATCAGGGGGTATGGAGAGAAGGCAGATACAGGCTACTGAGCTGGATGATCAGCCATGATCATATTGAATGGCGGTGCAGGCTCGAAGGGCCGAATGGCCTACTCCTGCACCTATTTTCTATGTTTCTATGTTTCTATGTTTCTATGCGTTCTGGTTCTCGATTCCCCAACTCCAGACAAGAGACTCTGTGCATCTACCCGATCTATTCCTCTCATGATTATATACACCTCTATAAAATCACCCCTCATCCTCCTGTGTTCGAGGGAATAGGGACCAAGCCTGCTGACAGTTGAATCTTGTATTCAGCATTGTTGCCAATAATGTGTCCTCCTGACCTATTCGACACTTAAAGCAGAGTTTTCTGTAAATTCGCTTTGTACTAATGCACTGCGCCCTATAGCGCCCCCCCCCACCCCCCCCCCCCACCCCCCCCCCCCCCCCCCCCCCACCAATTCCTGGCAACATTCTTGTAAATCTTCTCTGCACCCTCTCCAGCTAAACAACATCTTTCCTTCTACATGGTGCCTAGAACTGAACACAATACTCTAAGTGCGGCCTCACCAACGTCTGATACAACTGCAACATAAGCTCCACGGTGCTGTGCGTTCGGGTTAGCAGCTGCCACTGTGGGGCGGGGATGCCGGCTTTGCCCGAGCTTGCTCCGCTGAGGTCTCAGACCACCAGTGCAATTTGCACGTTTGAGGAACTTCCCTGCACCCCCACCCCCGCTTTCGCAGAAGCATCACATCCAGAATTTGGCAGCCAGTGGCAACATCCAGCCCTGCATGCACTCAGGGAAACCTGTTTTGTGTTCGCCCGCAGTATAAGGGAACCTATGCAGCAACACAAACAGCAGATTTCAGTGTGCTGAAGCCAAAGGACTTTCTAAACCACTTCAGACTGACATGGTGCAGCAGCCCATTAGTTCATCTGTTATTATGAACTTCAAAAGACCATAAAGTTAAGTTCCACATTATTAACAACCTTTTAAGCTCTCGGCAAGCCAAGCTTCCAAGAAAATCCATCAGTGTTACCGAAACAATTATATTCATATCCTATTAACATTGAAAGCTTTCTTAGCAATTGTCTTGGTGGCTGAGGTCCAATATTCTCCCATGCTCAACACACAAGCTGAGAAATTCCTTGGGGTTTCTGTGAGCCCCCATAAGTACAGGAATTCCTGGCAACCCTCAGAAATTGGCAGTGATCCCACTTCAGCTAGTGTGGGCCTGAACATTCATCTTCAGCCAGTGTGGGCCTGAACATTCATCTTCATCTTCCAAGCTAATGTCAGAGCCAAAACTCTTGTTCATTGCGTGAGAGCACACTGTTTCTCAGATTCAGCGAAGATAGACACAAAAAGCTGGAGTAACTCAGCAGAACAGGCAGCATCTCTAGAGAGAAGGAACAGATGATGTTTCGGGTCAAGACCCTTCTTCAGACTGGACCCGAAACGTCACCCATTCCTTCTTTCTAGAGATGCTGCCTGTCCCACTGAGTTACTCCAGCATTTTGTGTCTCTCTTCGGTATAAACTGGCATCTGCAGTTCCTTCCTATACATTCCTCAGATACAGTCGGACTCAATACTATTGTTTCCAACTGCTACTGACAGACAGGCATCAGAAACACCACCAATGTGGTCCTAAGCTTTGCTTGTCCAGTGATACCAAGACCTTCTCATTTGGTCAAATACATAGAACACTGAACATATAACAGTACAGCACAGGAACAGGCCCTTTGGCCCACAATGTATGTGCCAAACATGATAGCAAGACAAACTCTTATCTGCTGTACATGATTCATATCCCTCCATTCCCTGCATATCCATACAAAAGCCACTTAAATGCCCACTATCATATCTGCCTCCACCACTACTCTTAACAATCCATTCCAGATACTCACCACTTTCTATGTAAAAAAACTGTCCTGTAAACTTTGCCCCTCTGTGGCAAAGCTATGGCATCTAGTATTTGATATTTCCGTTCTGGGAAAACATTCTGACTGTCTACCCTATCTGTGCCTCTTATAATTTTATATACTTCGATCAGGTCTCCATTCATCCTCCAGCATTCCAGAGAAAACAATCCAAGTTTATCCAATCTCTCCGTGTAGCTAAATTATGACAAGATCACAGCAAATCACTGATTGTGTTGAAAGGAATTGCAGATGCTAGTTTATACCGAAGATATACACAAAATGCTGGAGTAACTCAGTGGGTCAGGCAGCATCTCTGGAGAAGGGTTCCGACCCAAAACGTCATCCACTCCGTTTCTCCAGAGATACTGCCTGATCCACTGAGTCACTCCTGCATTTTGTGTCTATCTTCAGCAAGTCACTGATTGTTAGTCCCTTAAACTCCAAAGTTTGGACCATGTAACTTTTCCAGCCTTCATGTACATCCTGTGTCTGGGTTTTACATCACTTGTTTCTCATCCACTTTTCATTTGATTGCAAGAACTTTTTGTGAACGTTTCTTGCACAAGCTTCCTAATTCTGTTTTCATGGATCTTGTTCAAGCTCACAATATCGCAGTGGGAATTTAACCAATATTTTCATAATATTTCTACTTTTCGGAAAGGGTGCAACTTTACAGTTAAGCTGGAAAGGGAGCAGAGAAGATTGACAATAATGTTGCCAGGACTCAAAAGGCCTGAGCTATAGGGAGAGGTTGAGCAGGCTCCTGCTTTATTCTTCGGAGCACAGTTGGATGAGGGGTGTTCTTAAGGAGGTGCATACAAGACCATGAGAGGAATAGATAAATTAAATACACTCTCTTGCCCAGAGTAAGGGATCAAGAACTAGAGGACAGAGGTGATGGGGGAAAGATTTAATAGGAACCTGCGGAGAAACTGTTTTACGGAAAGAGTGGTAGGTATATGGAATGAGCTGCAGGAGGAGGTAGTTGAGGCAGGTACTATAACAGCATTTAAGAAACATTTAGACAGATACATGGTTCAGTTTATTGTCACATACCGAGGTAGAGTGAAAAGCTCTAGGATACGATAGGTTTGTAGGGAATTGGGCCAAACGCAGACAGATGGGACTAGTGTAGATGGGGCTAGTGTAGATGGGGCATGTTGGTTGGTGTGGGCAAGTTGGTCTGAAGGGCCTGGTTCCACGCTGTGCAACCCAAGTAACTTTTCCAGTCCTCATGCCTTGTCTGGGTTTTATATCACTTGTTCCTCACGCACTTGTTCGACTGCAAGAACATTTTATAAACATATCTAACATCAGCTTCTTAATTTTGTTTCCTCCATGCATTTCGTCCATCCTCACTATATCAAGGTGGGAATTTAACCAATGTTTCAACAATCCTTGAAAAATTGCTAAGCAGTTATCTAGATAAGCCATCAGTTTAATTATTTGTGATATTGTTGCTTCTGAGACAAATGTTACGGGTTCATTTAGCACTCTGGAACATGTACGTTGGCTAATCTAGTGCCAGCGATGTTTAAGGTATCCTCATTGCCCCTTTCAAATTCAAGATCAGGCGTTACTGTTCAGTTCAGTTTAGTCTATTGTCACATGTACTGAGGTACAGTGAAAAGGTTTTGTTGCATGCTAACCAGTCAGCAGAAAGACAGTTAAGCAGAAACTACCACCCACAAACTATTTTAGTAGATTTAGTTCACTAACAATTTCTGTTTGATCTGCTACGCTAGCTTGCCTGTGAAACTCAAGGTACTGTAGAATTTTACTTGAACACTTTCACCTTGCCTATCCATAACAAAAATCAGAGAACTCCTGCTGCTGTAATAGTTTATTTGGCATTTATTTGAAAAACTTGTTTATTTTTGTATTTTATACAACTTTGAAACCTTGGTCAGTTGCACATCTCTATTTAATTAAATGTGACAATAAGTCTGATTATTAGATTTAATTTGAAAATTTATTGTGAGAATAAGACATAAAACATAGGAGATGATTGAGGCCATTCGGCCCATCGAGTCCACTCCACCATTCAGTCACGGGAAGTCTATTTTTTCTTCTCAAACCCATTCTCCTGCCTTCTCCCTGTAACATTTGACACCCTTCCTAATAAAGAAACTCTCAATCTCCGCCTTAAAAATACGCAATGTCTTGGCCTCCCCAAAGCCGTCTGTAGCAGTGAAGTCGCCCAATAGAAACAAGGAACTGCAGGTTCACAAAAAGTAAATGACAAAGTTCTGGAGTAACTCAGCGGGTCAAGCAGCATCCCTGGAGAACATGGCTAGGTGACCTTTCTGGTCGGATGGGGACCCTTTTTCAGAATATAGTATTTACTCTTTTCAAAGAGGCAGAAACAGATGACTTCTGCCTCAGAGGTCAACTTATGGGCGGCACAGTAGCACAGTAGTCGGATTGCTGCCTTACAGAGCCAGAGACCCGGGTTCGATCCTGACTACAGGTGCTGTCTGTGCGGAGTTTGTACATTCTTCCCGTGGCCGCGTGGGCTTTCCCCGGGTGCTCCGGTTTCCACCCTCACTCCAACGACCTACAGGTTTGTAGGTTAATTTGCTTCGGTAAAGATTGTAAATGATCCCTCGTGTGTAGGATAGTGCTAGTGTATGGGGTGATCGCTGGTCGGTGTGGACTCTGTGGGCCAAAGGGCCTGTTTCTGCACTGTATCTCTAAACGTATGTATCCTCCAGTGCAAAGTGCAATTGCTGAACACTTTGCCAGTTATAACAAACAGGAGGAGCAAAGTTTTAATTTACAGGACTCGAAGAGTAATTAAATGTGACCTTGCTATGGAGATACAAGTGAAATTCAAAAGGTGAATATTATGTCCGTTTATCTTTCATTTTCTCCGTGTTTGAAAATAGCTGCGTTTCAAGGTAAAAGTTAGACCTTCACTGTAAAACAGACTGGCTGTTGGGAGCCAGCTGGTCTGGTCTAACAGATAACAGTTCTGAAGGAACAATGTACTTCGATAAGCTAATATTTTAATTGAAATGCTGTTAAGTGTCAATGACCCACGAGAATACTTCTTTAATTGCTATTTTCATTCAGCTGCCGGTCCATCAACTTGCCAGGTAGTTAGCTCGTTAACTAGTGGGATTATTTCGACATGTGCCCTGTGAATCTCATCAGGAAGAGATTGTTTTAACATTCAAAAGAAGAATCTTAAATATCAGTGCTATCAAATGACACAGTACGCGTCAAACATACAATGACTGGGAAATGTTAGTCTATAAGAAAGAGATGAACACAAGAAAAAGGGAATTGGCTATTCAACCCCTCAAGTCCATCCTAGCATTCATTTTAGGAACAAGGAACTGCAGCTGCTGGTTTACAAAAAAAAAACACAAAGTAGAGAAAGGCCTGGATGTGGAGAGGATGTTTCCACTAGCAGGAGAGTCTAGAAGCAGAGGCCCTAGCCTTAGAATAAAAAAATGTACCAATAGAAAGGAGGTAAAGAGGAATGTTTTTAGTCAGAGGGTGGTGAATCTGTGGAATTCATTGCCACAGACGGCTGTGGGGGCCGTCATTGAGTATTTTTAAGGCGCAGATTGACAGTTTCTTGATAAGTAAGGGTGTCAGGGGATATGGGAAGAAGGGAGAGAGAAAACGGGAAATTATAGACCAGTTAGTCTGACATCAGTGGTGGGGAAGATGCTGGAGTCATTTATAAAAGACGAAATTGCGGAGCATTTGGATAGTAGTAACAGGATCGTTCCGAGTCAGCATGGATTTACGAAGGGGAAATCATGCTTGACTAATCTTCTGGAATTCTTTGAGGATATAACCAGGAAACTTGACAGGGGAGAGCTGGTGGATGTGGTGTACCTTGACTTTCAGAAAGCCTTTGACAAGGTTCCACATAGGAGATTAGTAGGCAAAATTAGAGCACATGGTATTGGAGGTAGGGTACTGACATGGATAGAAAATTGGTTGACAGACAGAAAGCAAAGAGTGGGGATAAATGGGTCCCTTTCAGAATGGCAGGCAGTAACTAGTGGGGTACCGCAAGGCTCGGTGCTGGGACCGCAGCTATTTACAATATACATTAATGACTTGGATGAAGGGATTAAAAGTACCATTAGCAAATTTGCAGATGATACAAAGCTGGGTGGTAGTGTGAACTGTGAGGAAGATGCTATGAGGTTGCAGGGTGACTGGGACAGGTTGTGTGAGTGGGCGGATGCATGGCAGATGCAGTTTAATGTGGATAAGTGTGAGGTTATCCACTTTGGTGGTAAGAATTGGAAGGCAGAGTATTATCTGAATGGTGTCAAGTTAGGAACAGGGGACGTACAACGAGATCTGGGTGTCCTAGTGCATCAGTTACTGAAAGGAAGCATGCAGGTACAGCAGGCAGTGAAGAAAGCAAATGGAATGTTGGCCTTCATAACAAGAGGAGTTGAGTACAGGAGCAAAGAGGTCCTTCTGCAGTTGTACAGGGCCCTAGTGAGACCGCACCTGGAGTACTGTGTGCAGTTTTGGTCTCCAAATTTGAGGAAGGATATTCTTGCTATTGAGGGCGTGCAGCGTAGGCTTACTAGGTTAATTCCCGGAATGGCGGGACTATCATGTGGTGAAAGACTGGAGCGACTAGGCTTGTATACACTGGAATTTAGAAGGATGAGAGGAGATCTTATCGAAACGTATAAGATTATTAAGGGGTTGGACACGTTAGAGGCAGGAAACATGTTCCCAATGTTGGGGGAGTCCAGAACAAGGGGCCACAGTTTAAGATCGAAGCTCCCGCGTCGGGGCAGTCGAAACTCCTGCGGCTTGGAGTTCCCGAAGTCGGTCTCTGACCAGAGTCCGCAGGCTCCGGGATGTTAAGATTCGCAAGCACCCACGGTTGGAGCTCCAAGGTCGATCCCTGGCAAAGGGATCGCGAGCTCCGCAATGTTAAAGTCCCTTAGGCACTCACGGTGGAGCTCTCGAAATCAGCCTCCAGCAAAGGCCGCCAACTCCTCGATGTTAGGCCGCAGTGCGGATGGAGATACGATACGGAAAAAAATCGCATCTCCGTGGAGGTAAGAAAAGATGTGTGGGTTAATTGGCCTCTGCAGATTGTCCCGAGTGTGCAGGGAATGGATGAGAAAGTGGGATAACATAGAAATGGTCAGATCGGACTCGGTGGGCCGAAGGGCCTATTTCCATGCTGTATGTTTCAATCAATCATAATCCATTCAACGGCCTCTGCTCAAAATGTGTAGGAATGAACTGCAGATGCTGGTTTAAACCGAAGATAAGACACAAAAAGCTGGATAACTCAGCGTGACAGGCAGCATCTCCGGAGAGAAGGAATGGGTGATGTTTTGGGTCAAGACCCTTCTTCAAGAAAGAGTTAGATACAACTCTTAGGGCAAATGGAATCAAGGGATATGGGGAGAAAACAGGAACGGGGTACTGATTTTGGATGATCAGCAATGATCATATTGAATGGCGGTGTTTGCTTGAAGGGCCGAATGGCCTACTCCTGCACCTAGTTTCTATGTTTCAGACTGTGTCTACCCTCTGCTAGAAGTAGTTCCATTTAAAAAATGACTGGCCTCTTACATTGTAATGTCTCCTCACTAGAGCTGCTTCCACCAGTGTAAATGTCTCAACACCTACGCTGAATTACTTCAGTGATCTAGACTTAGACTGGAGAAGTTGCTATTGTAGTGCTGAGGGCTGAGAAAAATCAAGGGAAGTTTTAGTAGAGGTATTCAATCTTGTGAGTGGAGTCAATTGGTAGAAACTCTCAACTGGCGAGAAAGATCAGTAATCAAGAACACACAAATGAGAGACAAGATGAGCATTTTCTCAGTGATGTTGTGATTCAGTGTAGGCTGCCTGAAAGGGCAAGGGAAGCAGCTTGAACAATATTGCTCAATGAAGGGAACTTGACGGGACAAATATTTGCAAAGCTGCAGTGAAAGGTGAGAGGAGCGGCACTAATTGGTCAGAGCTCTTACGAGCTGGCAAAGGCAAAACAGATCATCGTCTTGAAGTGGCACTGTTGCACAGTGGTAGAGTTGCTGCCTTACAGCGCCAGAGACCTGGGTTCGATCCTGACCACTGGTGCTGTCCGAACAGAGTTTGTACGTTCTCTCTGTGAGCGCATGGGTTTTCTCCAGGTGTTCTGGTTTCCTCTCACTACGATGTACAGGTTTCTAGGTTAAATTGGCTTCTGTAATTGTAAATTGTCCCGAGTGTGTAGGATACAGGGTGCTAACTGGTCGGCATGGACGGTGGGCCGAAGGGCCTGCTTCATGCAGTATCTGTAAAGTCTAAAGTTTTCCTTCCGAGCTGCATGATTCTATGATTTTAAACATCTTTCTGAAACACACTTGCTTTATCTGACGTGGCTGAAGAAGGGTCCCGACCCAAAGCATCACCTACCCATGTTCTCCAGAGATGCTGCCTGGCCCAATGAGTTACTCCAGCACATTGTGCCTTTTTTGTAAACCAGCATCTGTAGTTCCTTGTGTCTCTCTAGTTTTATCATTGTTGTGAAAGAATGGTTTTTATCACGTTTCACTCAGAATGATTTAACCCTTCATGACTCACTGCCCACTATAACCTCTTTTAACTGATGTTGCTTTCTCCCAGTCAACAATTATTGGAGAAAACCTTTGGCGGAGTACTCCCAGGTGGTTGCAAGAGGTGTCAGGGAAGATTGGTAGTCACAGACCTCTGAAGTGATGTGAGACATAATGACAGCGTTAGACAATGAAGCAATAAAAGAGTTTGCTGTTCGGTCAGTGGTTCCTAACCCAAGGTTATTTCACTCATGGGAGCGATTGTTTTTTTTAATATATGTGTTCCTCACAGAAAATAATTTCGTCATAACAATATTGACAATGAAATTGCAAACTGCTTCCATGTGAATAAGACAGGATATTGATGCAACTTTTCTGCAACTGCATTCTTATTTTGAAGCAGAAATGGATGATTTTACTGTGACTCGTGGAAACCGTGCAGAGATCAAGAAAGGCAGTTGAGCAGCAATTATCACGTCTGGAAAGCATCCCAAGGGCATCACAGCCAAGTATTTATTAGTGCGGGGCAAGTACTGTCGTTCTGCAGGGAAGATATGTCAGCCGCTCTGACAGAGAACAAGCCCGTAACTGAGAATGTGATGAACTGGCTCGATTTAGTTGAAGAAAATAACTTTTACAAAAAACGACAGATAATGGTAATCTGAAATGAAAGCAAAAAATGCTGAAATCAGCAGTGGATACCAGCGGTTTCCTGCGTTTTTTTGTGCTGAGAACTGTTAAGGTTATATTTTTGATTATTTGCTTCAGTGCCACAGCCATGAATGAGTTCCAGTTTCCTCTTCCTCACATCTGAAGGCATTTGTTTACGCTGGCACTTTCTTCAATAAGTTAGTTACTGGAAAAGGCAGAATGTATTGCCCGTCACTATTACCCTTGAACAAAGGAGGGAGTTAAGGTGCAACCATATTGGCGGGTTAGCAATCATATATAGCTCAGCTGGGGAAGGATTGCAGATTTTGTTTCGTGAAAACATGAGTAATCCAGCTGGACTCAATTTGGTGGTTTCATGGTTACTGTTACTGAAACTGCCTTCTTTGTTCCAGATTTCGAAGAGTCATAGAGTCAAACAGCATGGAAACAGACCCTTCGATCCAACTTGCCCACACCGACCAAGACGCCCCATCTACACTAGTACTACCTACCTGCGTTTGATCCATTTTCCTCAAAACCTATCGTATCCATGTACCTTTCTAAATGTTTCTTAAACATTGTGATAGTACCCGCCTCAACTACCTCCTTCGGCAGGTCGTTCCATACACCCACCGCCCTTTGTGTAAAAAAGTTGCCCCTCAGGTTCCTATTAAATCTTTCCTCCCCCTCACCTAAACCAGTCTTCTGGCTTTCGATTCCCCTATTCTTGGTAATAGACTCTGTGCATCTACCCGATCTATTCCTCTCATGATCTTATACACCTTTATAAAATCACCCTTCATCCTCATGCTCTCCAAGCAATAAAGTCGTAACTCCAAGGAATTAAGTTCTATTTGAATTGAGTTGCATACTTTATTGTCACATGTGAAATTCTTTGCTTGCATACCGTACCTAGGTATGCAAATAGTCACCCATAAAGGGCACTTACAAAGTGACAAAGTACCCCCGCGCCAGGTCCCCCCTTTGTTCTCCCCCCCCCCACACGTTGGGTCCTCATTGTCCATTGTGTTTCCCCCACCCTCACGGCAGTCCCCCCGCGCCAGGTCCCCCCTTTGTTCTCCCCCCCCCCCACGTTGGGTCCACATTGTCCATTGTGTTTCCCCCACCCTCACGGCAGTCCCCCCGCGCCAGGTTCTCCATTGTTCCATCCCCTGGCAGCGATGTCCTCACTTCCACATGTCCGTCCTCGTCCGTTGGTCGGCACCATTGTCGAACGCCACACTGACCTCTCCACTATCGCCACCGGGTCCTCTCCGGATGCCTCCGGAGAGGCTCAACACATCGGGAGTTCAAAGATAATTATACCTTCTCCCGAGATGTTTACCCTCTCACAAAATGTCACACAAGGTTGCCAGCATTTAAAAAAGGTGCTGCAGTTGGATGTAACTTTTGTTCCTACACGTCACTCTGTCATGACCAATTGTTAGCATAAGAAGAGGAATAAGAGCTATTAATACTGGTTGCATGAACTTGGAATGAAGCCCAAGAATGGCCTATTTCAGGCGCGGCTTGAAATAGGCCGCGGGATTTTCTCCGCCCAGCGGGGGCTTCAATGTCGGGAGCCATGACCGCCCCGGCGTGCAGCGGCAGCGTCTTCGCCCGTCCCGAGTCGCGGGGCTTGGGTCGGCCCGCTGCGGACCTTTCACCGTCCGGTGACGCCTGGAACATGGCAACTTCAACAGCCTGACCGCGGGAGAAGACGGCAGGGGAAGAGAAAAGACATTCTGGCCTTCCATCACAGTGAGGAGGTGACTGGAGGAAACTCACTGTGATGGATGTTTCTTTTTTTGTTTTGTATTGGTTTGTGGTTGTGTGTGTAATTGCTTATTTTATTGTTCTTATTGTTGGACTGTGGGTGACGAAATCTTGTCCAAAAGACTTGTTTTTTTTGGATGACAATAAAGGTAATTCTGATTCTGATTCTGATGAAGCCCAAGAATGAAGGAGACTGAAGAAGGGAATGGGCATTGCCTGGTCCATCACAGAGACTGACCACATCGTCCATTGAAGGGATCTACATGAAGCGCTTCCTTAATGAGGCAGTTAATATCATCAACGGCTCACACCATCCTGGCCACACTCTCATCTCTCTGTTACCAGTGCGAAGATGGTACAGAAGATGACCTATTGTGCACAGTTTAGTGAAGTGATTAAACTTGCTCTACGGACTCAGACAAATTTTGTAGCAGGTCAATACACTAAACAAAAATTGGAAAGGATGCCTTCATACATCGATTATACACGATTTAATCCAAGGCTATACCTGATAATTATAACATTATGCAGAGCACGTGATGGAAAACTGATTACAAAGCAGCTATCTCATCCAGGGTTCAGCTTACATCACGGACTGGAGGGAATGTGAACAGTCATTTGAAGCCTGTTTCAGAAGACTACCATGCAATCGTTTCAGGGTTGCTGTTATTTTTAGTGTGCAGATACAGAGCTGCTGAGTGAACTTGAGTGCATTCAGTTATGTCCTTCATAGGAATACCAGCTGTGATCGCCAGATGCCAGAAGACAATATGCTTCCTGCCACATTGTGGAGAGATTGGATAGTAATGTGATCACTATAAATGTGTTAAGTTATGATCAACACTTCCTGGGATATTGTGGTCTTTGCATAAGATGAGGAAGCAACAGGAAGACAGCTGCCTGTGGATGCAAAAAATGTAGAAACAAAGAAATGCAGATGTTGATTAAAAAACAAAAGAACACACATGGGAGCCACAAATAGGGCAACAGAGTGATGCAGCATCAGAGTTATTGTGCCAGAGACCCAGGTTCAATCGTGACTGCGGGTGCTGTCTGTATGCAGTTTGTACGTTCCCCCTGTGACTGTGTGGGCTTTCTCCGGGCGCTCCGGTTTCCCCACTCAAGATATGTGCAGTTTTGTAGGTTAATTGTCTTCTGTAAATTGCAAATCGTCCCTAGTGTGGAGGATAGTACTAGTGGACGGGGTGATTGCCGGTCTGTGCAGACCCGATGGGTCGAAGGGCCTGTTTCCTCGCTGTATCTCTAAACTAAAGTCTAAAGTGCTGGAGTAACTCAGCAGGTCAGGCAACATCCCTGGAGAACATGGGTAGGTTATGTTTCTGGTCGAGATTGAAGAAGGGTCCAGACCAGGATCGTCATCTATCACTGTTCTCCAGAGATACTGCCTGGCCTACTGAGTTACTCCAGCCCTTTGTGTCTGGCTAGTTAATATATCACAAGCAAAACAAAAAGCACTGAGGAACTTAGGAGGTCAAGCAGCATTTGTGGACGGACTGGAGTTCCTCCAGAACTTTGTGTTTCACTCCAGCTTGAAGCATCTGCAACTCATCACATCTCTAATATACCATAATCCGTTCTCACAGGTTCAGTTGTATTGCCAACCCGATTCTCAGATAGCTCCAGCAGTCATTAACATGACAAGAGTATTTTTATGTGGCCTTCTCTCTGATACATCAATGAGAACCCTGTTGGGTATGTGGCGTCTGGCTTACAAAGATTCTTCAAGGAACTTACACCAGATTTGAACTGTAGAGTTTATTGCTGATGTAGAGCTGTAGGGCAGCTCACTGCCACCTCACAGTACCAGAGTCCCAGGTTTGATCCTGACCTTGGGTGCTGTCTGTGTAGAGTTTGCACGTTCTCCCTGTCACAGCGTGGGCTTCCTCCGGGTGCTCCGGTCTCCCCCCATATCCCAAAGACACGCGGGATTGCAGGTAAAATTGCCCCTAGTGTGCAGGGAGTGGATGTGTAAGTAGGATAACATGGTAGTAGTGAACGGGTAATCAATACTCGGTGTGGACTCGGAGGGCCACGCTGAGTATCAATGTGGTGTCTCCATGTTGTGTCTTCTACACTAAACCAAACTTATTGCACAGAAAGTATTGTTGGTTACTGGGATTGCAATGCTCAGTCTGGTTGACAGCGGGTGCTACAAGTTGGTCGTTGTGGGCAAGTTGGGCTGAAGGGGCTGCTACCATGCCTTATGACTCTATGACACCGTGACTAATATAGCTGTTTCTATTTCATTGGTACCAAGCAATAGGAAATATTAAGATGAGTTTGCAAGAACTTGGTCAAAGATATAAAGTTCAAAATAGAGAGCGAGTGGAGGGAGATTCAGGGAGGGGAATTCCAGAGAATATGCTTGAGAGTGGTAATACTCTAGCCTCCAATAGTGGCATCAAGAAAATGATGGATGGACACAAAGCCAGGGTGGGCAGATAGTTAAGCTTGTGAGGGTTGGAGACCTGGAGGGGATTTCAATGACGGCCTGGCAAGGTAATAAGATCAGATGATAGCTTTATGAATCAGAGGACATTGAAAAGTCACTGTTCCTATAAAATTTGATGGGTTTTAATTGTGGCACCGATTTATTAAAAACACATCTCACAAACCATCTGAAAGTTACGCATTTTTCCAAATAAAATGTCAGCAATAGATTACTTCATAATCCGTAAAAAGCCCTCCCTATCGGCCCCTGTATTCACCACAGTAAACGATCGCTCGGACTAGGGGTAACACAAGCAGTATACCCTTGCTGACTCAACAGTTCTGGCCAGCTCCAAATGAAGCTCCAATTCTTCTTGTGAAGCAGATAAGGCTATTTGTGGAAAGTTTCCATAGTGCCTCCTCTGCCAAAAGACCCAATCATTTCTTAAATGATTCCAAGTGTCTGATATTTTTCAATGCAATCCTCGCTATTCTACACACTGTGTGTGAAAAATACCCTCCAAAGTTCTGTCCCTCTTACTGAGTTCAACTCACATCCCCGACCGCTTCTACTTTCATGCAATTTTCCCACTTCCCCTGACAACTCCACATCTCACCCAACCCCAAACAACCACATTCTCACTGGAGCAAAGACGGGGAATAATGGTTAGAGGCAACAATAAATGTCACCATTACCAGCAGCATCTTTGAATCACGTGAAACAAATAAAGACAGTGCTGGAGTAACTCAGTGGGCCAGGCAGCAACTCTGGAGAACATGGATAGGTGACGTTTCGGATCAGGACCCAACCCAAAATGTCACCTTACAAATGTTCTCCAGAGATGCTGCCTGACACCCTGAGTTACTCCAGCACTTTGTGTCCTCATGCATGATACCCTCAAGCCTTCTGACCTATCATCCACAATCCATCGATACACTGCCCTTCTCTATTTTCCTCCCCACCATCAAAAGGCAGCAGCATCATCAGAGACCCACACCATCCTGGCCACACACTCATTTCACCCCTGCCATTGGGAAGAAGGTACAGGAGCCTAAAAAACTGTAATGTCCAGGTTCAGGAACAGCTTCTTCCCAACAGCCATCAGGCTATTAAACACTACAACCTCAAATAAGCTCTGAACTACATAGATTATTATTTGTATGCTTTTGCGTAGGAAAATAACTGCAGATGATGGTACAAATTGAAGATATCACAAAATGCTGGAGTAACTCAGCAGGTCGGGCAGCATCTTGGAGAGAAGGAATGGGTGACGTTTCAGGTCGAGACCCTTCTTATGTTTTTTATGTTTTTGTGTGTACATGTGTGCATGTGTGTGTGTGTGTATATATATATTATATATATATGTACATACACACACGATCTGTGTGAATATGTGAGTATGTCATTGTCATAGAGTGACACAATGTGGAAACAGGCCCTTCGGCCCAACGCGCATACCGGCCAACATGTCCCAGCTACACTAGTCCCACCTGCCCGCATTTGGTCCATATCCCTCCATACCTGTCCTATCCATGTACCTGTCTAACTGCTTCTTAAATGTTGGGATAGTCCCAGCCTCAACTACCTCCTCTGGCAGCTTGTTCCATACATTCACCACCCTTTGTGTGAAAAAGTTACTCCTCAGATTCCTATTAAATCTTTTCCCCGTCACCTTAAACCTAGGTCCTCTGGTCCTCGATTCCCCTACTCTGGGCAAGAGACTCTGTGTATCTATCCAATCTATTCCTCTCGTGATTTTATACACCTCTATAAGATCACACCTCCCTCCATGGAATAGTCCCAACCTACTCAACCTCTGCCTACAGCTCAGACATTCTAGTCCTGGGAGCATCCTCATAAATCTTCTCTGTACCCTTTCCAGCTTGACATGTTTCCTATCACACGGTGCCCAGAACTGAACACAATACTCTAAATGTGGCCTCACCAACGTCTAATACAACTGCAACTTCAATACTCAACATGTGTATGTGTACATATACACAAACACTGAACTTTTTTTTTGTTTATTATAGTGTTTACAGTGTACTATGTTTACATATTCTGTTGTCCTGCTGCAAGTATGAATTTTATTGTTCTATATATGACAATAAAACACTCTTGACTCTTGACTCCTCTTCTGGGACTCGTCAGAACAGCCTCTTCCTCTCCTGCACATCTGAAAGCTGTGCAGTGCTGAAAGGGTTAAATACGGCCTCATCAAATAAATATAAAATGTATTTTATTACCAAATAAATAAGACACCAGCATAAACTCAACTGTTTATCTTCATTAAAGTCATATCTCGGAGTCTTCCATCAGCCTTTAACTGAATTTCTGCAGTGTCAATGTTTAAATAGATATTAGTTCTTTTGGGTCCCACGAGAATATATGCTGTACCACACTGATTAGCTCCAGACAGATTTTCTTCTCCCTGACTTTGAACTGAATTGATTCTGCAGGGCAGTCTGGTAGGAAATATAAAAGGATGGAGCTCTCAAAATGTTGGTGAGGCTGCATTTGGAATATTGCGTTCCGTTTGATGTCATTAAGCTGGAAAGAGCACGGAGATTTACGAGGATATTGCCTGGACTCAAGAGCCTGAGCTATAGGGAGAGATTGGGCAAGCTACGACTTTTTTCCTTGGAGAGCAGAACTTAAGGGGTATCACAAAATGCTGGAGTAACTCAGCAGGTCAGGCAGCATCTAGGAGAGAGGGAATGGTTGACGTTTCAGGTCGAGACCCTTCTTTAGACTGAAGAAGGGTCTCGACCCGAAACATCACCCATTTCCAGGCGAGTGGATCTGGGCAGTGTTATCAGACCAGCTGAGGTGAGTAAAGGCAATGCATTTTGGAGGTAGTGCACACTGCAGCAAGCGTGCACCAGTGTTAGGCAGATCCTTCTTCAGTTAGACTGAAGAAGGAACCTGACCCAAAACTTCATCTGTTCAGTCCCTCAATAGTTACTGTCTAACCTGCTGAGTTCCTCCAGCAGTTTGTTTTTTTGCTCAAGATTCCATTATTCACATTGCTGGCTCGAAGGGCCGAATGGCCTACTCCTGCACCTATTGTCTATTGTCTATCTAGATGCAACCAAGATGACGCCAAAGCCAGGCGATTATCTGCATACTGGTCCCTGCAATCATTCATTGGAATCACTCCACTCTTTTAAATCTTTAATAGCACAGCAGCATTTCTTAATACTCCCTTTATCCTGCATCTGTACACTGTGGACAGCTTGATTGTAATCGTGTACAGTCTTTTCGCTGATTGTATAGCACGCAACTAAAAAGCTTTTCACTATATCAGCACATGTGACAATAATAAATCAAACTAAACTAATCTCCGGTTTCTTGTATCTCCACTTACCCTCCCCAGGTTTTGTGCAGTGATCACTTCTACCACTGCAGTGATGGTTTGACACATAAGTCACAATTGGGGAAGATGAAGTCAAGTAGGTTTATCTCTCATGCTGCTTCACCTATAACCTACTGCAGATCTAGTCAGGTAACAATGGTCTTCAGGATGCAGCCATGTGGGTCCATGGTGGTGCTAATAACCCAGTGTTAATGATGGACATTGAAGACCCCTAACCAGAAGACGTTCTGCGCGTACTATTATTTTAGTTTTTTTCCAAATGTCGTTTACTATGAACAAGCACTGATTTGTCACCTGAGGGAGGACAATCGGTGGTAATCATATGGCTTCCTCTTGCTCGTGTTTAGCTTCATGTTTAGTTTAGTAGTAGAGAGACGCAGCGCAGAAACAGGCCCTTCGGTCCACCGAGTCCGCGTTGACCAGCGATCACCCTGTACACGACCACACGAGCACTATCCGACACACACTAGGGACATTTTACAATTTAACCAAAGCCAATTAGCCTACAAACCTGTAGTGTGGGAGCAAACCGGAGCTCCCAGAAACGGGGTGAACATACAAACCCGGAACAGAAAGCACCTGTAGTTCGGATCGAACCTGGGTCTCTGGCGCTGTAAGGCAGCAACTCTACCACTGCGCCACCGTCCCACCCTTTATTTGGGACTCTCTTGGGACTTCAAGGGTTGTGGAGTAAATACTGGGCTCCAAAGACCACACCATCCTGTCTGCATACCACGGTTAGAATATGTTGCTACAAGAAGCGCCAATGGTTCTATCGTGATACAATGGTGCTTTTGTGTCACATGTGTAAACGCACAGTGAAATTATTTTTCTTACATACAGTCCAGTACAGCATTGCAAGTGCACAGAAATAGTCTGCTCATCCCGCATGCAAGAGGCGCCATATTTTGGCACCATTTTCAAAGTCCAATCCTCGCTCTAGTTCTTATGAGCAGTGCCCAACCCAGGAAAGCCCGAGGCTTGACGCATCGTTTCATTTAAAGAAAAGGAGAACATTCAGTTTGTAAGAAAACAAAAATAAATGCTAATATTAACTTTTAGTACAGTCTGACTGAAATGGCCTGTTCGTTTACTGTAAATTCATTTTAAGATGCGGAGAGCCATCTTGTTAAACAGTTCACTAGATTAGGTGAGGGTATTGGGAAGGGAATTATCTTTTTTTAATTAGCTGAGAGAATAGGATGATTGGAACCACTGGGAGAGGTGCCATGGAAATTTTACAGAATTATTGCGGTGATGAGAGACTTCAGTAATGCCCAGAGAGAGGAAATGCTAGAATAGTTCTCCTCAGTGTGAAGAAAGTTAACGGGAGATTTACTAGCACCTCAAAATTAATAGGGGATTTGATGGAGCAAATAAGAAGAAATTACTTGCAAGGCAGGAGGAGTTGATAACCAGAGGACATGGATTTAAATTGGCTAAAGGGCCAGACGGGAGATGAGGAGAACTTTGTATTTGGGGAGCTATGAAGCTATTTCATTTACAGATTACACTACTATCTAAATGGAAGGCACAGAGTATTCATTAGTAACTCTTAAACGGAAATAGAAAATGAAAAACAAAGCATGAAAGGGCTCGAAGAGAGGGCGTAAAAGGGTAAATCATTTTTAAAAAGGCCAGGTAAAATAGGCTGAGCAAAATATGCTCCTTTTCCCCCATTTGATTTAGTTTTAAGTTTTTAGTTTAGTTTATAGATGCAGCGTGGAAAGAGGCCCTTTGGCCCACCGGGTCCGTGCTGACCAGCGATCCCCGCACGTTAGCACTATCCTACACACAGTAGGGACAGTTTTTACATTTATCAAGCTAATTAATCAAGCTAAGAAACCGAAGATCTCGGAGAAAACCCACGCCGGTCACGGGGAAAATGTACAAACTCCGTACAGATTGAAATAATTATACCTCCCAACAAAATGGTCGAAGGTACTGTGGAACTAGCTGTAATGCTTCAATAGTTTAAGTCAATGGCAGACTTAAACCATTGAAACATTACAGACAACAACCTGGTAGAAACATGGAACTGCAGATGCTAGTTTACACAAAAGGACAAAAACAGTATGAATAATGATTTCTCAAACTTCAAGTAACTCTTGCATCCCCTCTCTCTCTCTATCCCTCCCCCACCAGAGTTGTACGAGGTTCAAAGTCATCTTATTGAGTCGCATTGTCTGTAATTCGTTTTCACCTAGCCCACAGCTAACAATGGCCTGTCTCCTTTATCATTGTTACATTTTTCCATATCTTTCATTAATTCGATCTATATCTCTTGATATCACCGCATATATCTCTCGTTTCCCTTTCCCAAGACTCAGTCTGAAGAAGGGTCTCGACCCGAAACGTCACCTATTCCTTTTCACCAGCGATGCTGTCTGACCTGCTGAGTTACTCCAGTTTTCTGTGTCAATTTTCCATTCAGCATTTAAAATCTACGTCGTCATTCAATCATGGTTGATCTCTCTTTCCCTCTCAACCTCATTCTTCCTACTTCTTCCCTTAACCTTTGACATCGTACTGATCAAAAATCTGTCAATCTGCACCTTAAAAAATATCCATTGGATTGGCCTGCACAGCTTAGTCATGTAACTATTTGGTGCTTTCTGCAAATGTTCAGGCTTAAACAGTGGTCATGTGTAGGAAGGAACTGCAGATGCTGGTTTAAACCGAAGATAGACACAAAAGGCTGGAGTAACTCAGTGGGTCAGACAGCATCTTTGGCGAAAAGGAATCGGTGACGTTTCATCTCGACCCGAAAACTCACCTATTCCTTTTCTCCAGAGATGCTGCGTGACCGGTTGAGTTACTTAAATAGTAGTTATTTGGATAAGGTGAGCGCAGGAGGGTGAAGGGTGAATTTGTAGAGGTGTACAAAATCATGAAAGGAATAGGTCGGTAGACGCACAGAGTCTCTTGCCCAGAGTAGGGGAATCGAGAACCATAGGTTTAAGGTGAGTGGAGAAATATTTAATACGAACCCGAGGGGTAACTTTTTTTTTACACAAAGGGTGGTGGGTGTATGGAATGAGCTGCCAGAGGAGATATTGGGGCAGGTACTATCACAACATTTAAGAAAAATGTACACAGTTACATGAATAGGATAGGTGTGGAGGGGTATGGGCCAAACGCAGGCAAATGGGACTAGTGCAGATGGAACATGTTGGTAGGTGTGAGCAGGTTGGGCTGAAGGATCTATTTCATGATCTACGACTATATGACTAAGAAGTCCTCTTTGTCCACACCTAGAGCTTCCACGATTTGGACATGATGACCATAGAGCATTAGTTCCACGAGCCGTAGAGGCCTTCTTTAATTCAACGGGCAAGTTGCAGAGGCACTTCATTAACTGTGAATAACTTAAGTCCTTAAAATGTGAAAGAGGTTCTTAAGCACATACATAAATGCCGCAGGATAAGGGCAACTCAAAGGACAACTACCCTGTAACTCACCACCCCGAGCCCTTTAGTGCCTCCTCAGCTCAGGGCAATTTGCGACAGGAAATAAATGCTGGCCTCGCCAGCAATGTCAATGCCCTCTGGAGAAAGAAACAAAAGGAGAAGGACTTGCAATGCATTTTTGGGAGTTAGTTTCTTTAATTGGAATTGAGCAGAGAATCAGAACTGCAAGAGGAACTTAACTGAGATCAAAGTTTAAAAATATTGCACAGCAATTCTGTGAATTAGAGCAATTTGAATGCAGATTACAATCTAATTACAGACCTAATATGGTTAATCTAGCCTACAAAGACACATTTATATCACCAAATTCATTTTATCTGTATTTTTTCCTCCAGAATTTTAATCTCAACCTTATAGAATGAGGGAGGCTTTCTTTCATCTGGGTCAAGTGATCAGGTCTACATTCTTCACTTATAAATCTACAACTGCGGCAAGATTTGCATTTTGTAACTTTGTTGGCATCCTATGCATACTTAGCTCTTTGCATACTTTGTGTAAAGTATGCAAAACAAAGAATTTTGTATGACAAAGTGCTGGAGTAACTCAGCGGAACAGGCAGCATCTCTGGAGAGGAATGGGTGACGTTTCAGGTCAAGACCCTTCTTCTCTGGACCTGAAATTTCACTTATTCTGTCTCTGCAGAGATGCTGTCTGTCCCGCTGAGTTACTCCAGTGCGCCCTCTCTCTCCCCCTCTCTCTCTCTCCCCCTCTCTCTCTCTCCCCCCTCCCCCTATTTTGAGGAGGTAATGAGCAATTAGTTTCTCAGCCCCAACAAGCAGCTTTCAAAAGTTAAGTTTCAGCATGAATGTTGCAGAACATAAAGAATGCAAAGCCCAGTTGGAAATTAGAACTATGTTTCCATGGTGACGCTTTGAATTTCATGACTCCGATATTTTTCATTTTGCAAAAGCAGGTAACATCAATTTATTCAATTCAATTGTGAGATTCTTGTTTTTTGTAAAATTAAATTTACTTTGTGACCATTTTAGTTTAATAAATTGGCTCAAATAAATGTCACAAGACCCTCTGGAGATGCTGATGGCTGTGCTTTCTGTAGCATTACTACACACACACACACACACTCCAGAAAGCATTTTGTGTAGGAAGGAACTGCAGATGCTGGTTTAAACCGAGGATAGACACAAAATGCTGGAGTAACAGGCAGCATCTCTGGAGAGAAGGAATGAAAAAGGGTCTCGACCTGAAACGTCACCCATTACTTCTCCCCAGAGATGCTACCTGTCCCACTGAATTACTCCAGCAATTTGTGTCTATCTCCAGAAAGCATTTCATTTGATAAAAGACTTACATTTGAATCTATTGGTTTTCATGATCAGAGGATTTTTCAAAGCACTAACCTAATGAAATAGTTTTGAAGTGCACAATCAACTAATATGCACATAAGGATTTCTTACATACAGCTCTAAGATAATGACAAGATCACCTGCGTTTAAGTTGTTACATTTTGCTTTTGACGCCAGAGAGATCGCCGCAGATCTGCTTCATAAGAGCACCCTGGGATCGTTAAACCTACTTGGAAGCACAGTTGAGCCTTGGTTTAACATCTCATTCAAGTCCATGTCTTTAACTTAGGCACAAAAATGTTGGCTTGTATCCCATGTAACATTGAGGGAATCTGTACTCAATGTTACATGGGATACAAGTCAAGATTCTTGTGCCCATGTTCAGGATATGGACTTAAACCCACAACCTTCTGGATTAAAAGCAAGATGACTACCCAGTAAGCTACACAGTTCGTAGAATTGCTTCCTCACAACACCAGAGATCCAGGTTCAATCCTGACCTTGGGTGTTGTCCGAGTGGAGTTTGGATGTTCTCCCTGTCATGATATGGGTTCCCTTCAGGTGGTCTGGTTTGCTCCCACCTCCCAAAGGTGTGCAGATCAGTAAATTAATTGGCCACTGTAAATTATTTCAAGTGTGTAGGTGAGCGTTAGAATATGAGCGAGTGGAAGAGAATGTGGGAAGAATAAAAAATGTGATTCATACAGTCTAATGTAAAATGGGTGGTTGGTGGACAGTGTATATTTAATGGACTGAAGCAACTGTTTCCATGTTGTATTTATCAATGACTATGGGACAACAACTTCTCTGTCATTCTATCATGTGTGTTTATGCCCACACCTCTGTTGAACTTCTACCGTGTGCAGTAGAGAGTATATTGACTGTTTGCGTCACGGCCTGGTTTGGCAACTCAATTGCCCAGGAGTGAAGGAGATTGCAAAAAATTGGTAAATATTGTCCTGGTCAATCATGGATACTGCCCTCCCCTCCATCGAAGGGATCTTGAGGAGTTGCTGTCTCAAATGGGCATCCAGCATCATCAAGGACCCACATCACCCTGTCCATGCTCTCATTACACCCCTGCCATCAGGAAGAAGGTACAGGAGCCTAAAAACTGTAACATCCAGATTCAGGAGCAGGTTCTTCCCAAAAACCTAAACAACGCTGCAACCTCCAACTAAGCTCCAAGCAACATAAACATGGGGGCCATCGTTTTTGTCTTTGCACTATTATTATTTGAATTTTCATATACTGAACTTTTTTGGTGTTAAGATGGTGTTTAGAGTACTGTGTTCACATATCTGTATTGCTGCTGCAGGTAAGAATTTCATTGTTCCGTTTTGGAACATATTACAATAAAACACTTTTGACTTGACTGAAGGACCAATGACAAATTGACAAATGTATTCGATATTGATTCGCATTATCTAGATTTGGTGCTTCCAAAATAGTGTTCATGGCCAATAAGTAATCCGCATACCGATCAGCTGTAAAATAACTGTGGCCGAGAACATTTCTGCGTGTGAAATGCAATAAGTGATTCTAAGATCGACTTGAATCCCATTTATAAACATGACTCTGCTGATGCATGATCAGACAATTGTAAACACTCTATATTCGTGCTAGGATCACGTTTCCGATCTGGCTCAAATATATAAATATTGTGACAATAAAACCCACTTGACTTGACTCGACATCGTCACCTGCTATCTGCAAGAAATATATCCTATTCTTAAGACCTTTGTCCAACTCATTATTTCTACAACTTAAGCACCCCATCTCACAGCAAGGGGTCACGCCAGCCCACGCACCACCGACTGCTACCAAAGGTGGCGCTAGTTGGCACGAGTCCCCAGTATTCGGACGGGGTAGTAGATGCTCCACCTGGGTTTATGCCACCAGCAACATGCATGAATAGCACAGTGGCGCAGTGGTAGTGTTGCTCCGTCCTCCTCCCACACTGTGCCGGTGAAGCCTAATTCACGCTCTCACAAACGTATCTTTCAGCTGGTTATATAATAGTTTTTGAACATCAATATTAAGCTAAGAATTTTAGAAAATTATTCTGCTCTTCCCTTTTGCAAAGTCTTTTGTTTCCTGCGCCATTATTAGTCACTCAGACCTTTTATCATCCAACCTCTCTCAAATCCTAGCTCACAGACCTTACACTTGGCATTCTCCTCCACATTCTACATTAGTTGCAACTTAACACTTCTTTTATTTTTAAACTTTGTCCAATTCTGACAAAAGGTCATCAATCTGAAATACTAACTCTCTCGATCTCCTCAGAAGCTACCTGATCTGCTGAGCATTCTTCCCAATTTTAATTTTTGTCCAGAATCAGCAATATTTTGCTTCTTTCTAAATGCAATCTGTTCTTCGATGTTGTTAATCAGCACATTTTGACAAACCGATTTAATAGCATCTTTTATTTTCTTCCAGGGAAATCAAGAGTGTTGTAGCGGTAGAGTTCCGGCCTTCCAGCGTCAGAAACCCCAGTTCGATCCTGACTACGGGTACAGAGTTTGTAAGTTCTCCCTGTGACTGTGTGGGTTTTCTCCGGGCACACCGGTTTCCTCCCACAGTCCAAGGATGTTCAGGTTTGTTAGTTAATTGGCATTAGTAAAATTGTAAATTGTTCATTGTGTGTAGGATAGTATTAGTGTACGGGGATCACTGGTCGGCGCGAACACAGTGGGCCAAAGGGTGTGTTTCCACACTGTATCTCTAAACTAATGCATTATTATTATTATTATTAAACTGAAGTCCAAAAGTCTCCAAAGGGTGGTGAATCTGTGGAATTCTTTGCCACCGAAGGCTCTGGAGGCCGTCAGTGGATATATTTAAGGCAGAGATTGATAGATTCTTGATTAGTACGGGTGTTAGGGGTTATGGGGAGAAGGCAGAAGAATGGGGTTAGGAGGGAGAAACAGATCAGCCATGATTGAATGGCAGAGTAGACTTGATGGGTCGAATGGCCTAATTCTGCTCCAAACACTTATGATCTTATGACCTTCAAATTCTCCAAAGAACAAAAGGTTACATTCCCTCCTACCAGGTTACACACATCATTGATGGCAGCCTCGCCAACGGTCTGTCTGTCTTTTTGTCGTTTTTGTTATTTTTAGTGTGTTTTAAAAGTATGTGTTAATGTTTTCTGATTTGTTTTATGTGGGAGATGGGGGAAAGGGTCGAGGGAAACTTTTTTCAGTCTCTTACCTTGCTGCAGATGCGATTGTTTTCCGGATCGTATATCCGATCGCTCTGCGGCCTAACATCATGGAGCTGGCAGCCTTTCTTGAGACTGACTTTGAGCCCCACCGCGGGGCCGTGGACATGCCATCGGAGCCTGCAATCTCCTGTCTGGGATCGATGCTCCAACCGCGGCCCGAGGATTTTACCATCGAGGAGCTCGCAGTCTCGGGTAGAGGCTGATGTCGGGAAGCTCCAAGCCACACGACGTTCGACCAGCCCCGACCCGGAGTCCGATCGCCCGCCGCAGAGAAGCTGAGATCCCCCCCTATGCGGGAGCTTGATCGCCCTGCCGTGGAGCGCCAGACCGCCGGCTGTGGGAGCCAAGATCACCCCGACAATGGAAGGTTCGAGGCCCCCGACCGCGGGAGAACAAAGAAGGGAAGAGATTTAATTTTTTCGCCTTACATCACAGTGAGGAATGTGGAGGAGTCACTGTGGTGGATGTTAAAATGTATTTTGTGTGTCTTGTTGATTTTTATTGGTATGATTGTATTGCAAATCAAATTCCTCATATGTTGCAAAACATACTTGGCTAATAAAGTATGATTATGATTATGATCTAATCTACACTGTAAAAATAAGGGCGATTCATGTTCAACCTCAAAAGTTATGGAAAAATACAGCATAATCCTACTCTTGCCACTGAAAAGTATTCAACTGGGGATGGTATTCAGCTCTGGTTTCTTGGCACATTACCTAAATCCCTATACTTGCCATGGTTATGAATTTTTCCATATTTTTCTTTATATAACTTAGCAGCCAGGAACCACATCAGGATTTTGCTCATCAGCTCATGTTATAAGTTTGTTTTAGTTTAGAGATAAGGTATGGAAAAACGCCCTTCGGCCCACTATGTCTGTGGCAAACAATGATCACCCGTACAGTAGTTCAATCCTACACCCACTAGGGACAATTTACAGAAGCCAATTAATAGACAATAGACAAAAGGTGCAGGAGTAGGCCATTCGGCCCTTCGAGCCAGCACCACCATTCAATATGATCATGGCAGATCATTCTCAATCAGTACCCCGTTCCTGCCTTCTTCATACCCCCTGACTCCGCTATCCTTAAGAGCTCTATCTAGCTCTCTCTTGAATGCATTCAGAGAGTTGGCCTCCACTGCCTACTGAGGCAGAGAATTCCACAGATTCACAACTCTCTGACTGCAAAGGTTTTTCCTCATCTCCGTTCTAAATGGCCTACCCCTTATTCTTAAACTGTTGCCCTTGGTTCTGGACTCCCCCAACATTGGGAACATGTTTCCTGCCTCTAACGTGTCCAACCCCTTAATAATCTTATATGTTTCGATAAGATCCCCTCTCATCCTTCTAAATTCCAGTGTATACAAGCCTAGTCGCTCCAGTCTTTCAACATATGACAGTCCCGCCATTCCGGGAATTAAACTAGTAAACCTACGCTGCACGCCCTCAATAGCATGAATATCCTTCCTCAAATTTGGAGACCAAAACTGCACACAGTACTCCAGGTGCAGTCTCACTAGGGCCCTGTACAACTGCAGAAGGACCTCTTTGCTCCTATGCTCAACTCCTCTTGTTATGAGAGCCAACATTCCATTGGCTTTCTTCACTGCCTGCTGTACCTGCATGCTTACTTTCAGTGACTGATGCACTAGGACACCCAGATCTCGTTGTACGTCCCCTGTTCCTAACTTGACACCATTCAGATAATAATCTATAATAGTAATAGATAATAATCTATTGCCTTCTTAGTGATCTTCTGTTGCTCTTTAAAAGTGTCCCAATCCTCTGGCTTCCCACTCTTCTTTGCTATGTTATACTTCTTCTCTTTTATTTTTATGCTGTCCTTGACTTCCCTTGTCAGCCACGGGTGCCTCTTACTCCCCTTAGAATCTTTCCTCCTCTTTCGGATAAATTGATCCTGCAATTTCTGCATTAAAGGCATTCTGCAACTAAAGGGATCAGGGGGTATGGAGAGAAGGCAGGTACGGGATACTGAGTTGGATGATCAGCCATGATCATATTGAATGGCGGTGCAGGCTCGAAGGGCCGAATGGCCTACTCCTGCACCTATTTTCTATGTTTCTATTCCCAGGAATACCTGCCATTGCTGTTCCACTGTCTTCCCTGCTAGGACCTCCTTCCAGTCAAATCTGGCCAGCTCCTGCCTCATGCCTCTGTAATCCCCTTTGCTATACTGTAATACTGACACTTCCGATTTTCCCTTCTCCCTCTCAATTTGTCGAGTAAATCTACCAACCTGCACGTCTTTGGAATGTGGGAGGAAACAGCACCTAGAGAAAACCCATGCAGTCAGAGAATGTGCGAACTCTGTACAGACAGCACCCGTAGTCAGGATTGAACCCAGGTCTCTGGCGCTGTAAGGCAGCAACTCTACCACTGTGCCCATCAGCTGCCCATCAGATTCCTATTAAATCTTTCCCCCCACCTCACCTTAAACCTATGTCCTCTGGTTTTTGATTCCCCTACGCTGGGTAAAAGACATTGTGCATTCACCCTATCTATTCCCCTCATGATCTTATACACCACAATAAGATCAACTCTCATCCTCTTGGGCTCCAAGGAATAAGGTTCTAACCTGCTCAACCTCTCCCGAATGCCCAGGCCCTCAAGCCCTGACAACATCCTAGTAAATCTTCTCTGCACCTTTCCCAGCATAATAACTTCTTAACAGGGTGACCAAAACTGAACACAATACTTGAAATGTGGCCTCACCAATGGCTTTTACAAATGTAACATGACATACCAACTTCTATACCCAATAAAAAATGTAACTTTGAAATTTGCCTTAGACGTGGCATAACCAACACGACCCAAGATCTGCATGCGGCTTCTCAGAAGATCAAATAAAACAATCCATTTGCACTGAATGACAAAACACACTCACTGGCATTCCTAATTGTATCTTACCCCTTTCCAAAGAGTTGTCTTCTGTAGGTGTTCCAAATAAAAATTGATATTTAGCCTTTGCGACACTCTGTGCGTGAGGAGACGTCTTGTTGATCCAGACAAATGTCTCAGTCTGAGGAGGGAGAGGAGAGGCACAACATCATTAGAAAAACAAAATAGATTTAAATTTTCTGTACAGCCACCAAATCCTTATTCGAATGTAGTTACTGTGGTAACGTCGAAATGAAGCTGAAATTATCTTCAAGAAAACAGCAATTATTTTCCAAATTCTAGTTGTCATCAAAACCGAAGCTGACTGACTGACACTCCTCAATAGATAAACAGTCATTCCAATTTATTCAAAAAGACATGCATAAGCAAATAAGCATGCACACATGATTTACATTAGACATACAGTTAAACAGAATCACAGAAGCAAACACATGTACACACAAGAACACAAGCAGTTAAACAGAGAGCAACATAGGCACGCATAAGAAAACATGCACAGACTCATTCACACACAAACACATACATGCAAACCGAGACGTGCATAAGCAAACAAGCATGCACACAGATGCATGCAAGCATAACCACATGTAAATGCAAAGACATGTAGATTGGACCTTTCTCTTCAGATGCATTGCAAAGAGCTGGTCTAACTATTTTGCCTCCTGCAGGCCCCTGTGTTGCAGAGGGGTGACATTACTGGACAATAGTACACAAGACTTTTTTTTCTTTACGGGAAGCCATGACATTTGCGCATACATCAAGAAATGAGAGTTATTTACTTTTTCAGTGTTAAGTCTGTCAAAGCAAACTTTATTCCATATCTCAAGTTTTTGGGTAATGCGTTGTGAAATCTGTAAGGACAATTTTTTGTAACGCAGGGAGCGCAGGACACAGTTTTGAAAAGATCTGGCCAGGCTCTTTCCTTCAATTTTTCTGCTGCCTTTTAACAACCCTCTCCCTGACAACAGCACCACAAGTTCCCAGCCCCCTTCACCAATGATTCAGAAAGGGAAAAATCATTGCCACGTCTGCAAAGTTCTGCCAAGACTTTAATGATGACTCGCTTGGAATCGTGTAAACTTTTTTTGTGGACCTCCTCAGACTCAGGATCTACAGCTGACGTGCTATTTTTTTTAAAAATCGACATTTAAAACCCCACTGCAAGCGTATTTATTGTAAACCATATAACAAATGCGAAATAATGAGCTGGACTTTTTTCCACATCTGCTCCATGACAGAAAAACAAACAAGGGTTTTGCTACTTGAAATGGTTTCTGCAAACCCTCAGTCAATTCATGCACTGAAAGGTATGGGGCAAACGGATCAGGATTTATGCTGACACAGGGAACAACAGATGCTGGAATCGTGCATTGAATTCAGATTTAGGTACAGTTTCTTCCCAGCTGTTGTCAGACAACTGAACCATCCTACCACCAACTAGAGAGCAATCCTTGCCTGCTATCTACCTCATTGGAGACACTCAGACTACCATTGATTGTACTTTACTGGACTTTATCTTGCACTAAACATTATTCACTTTATCCGGCATCTGTACACAGTGGACTTTGTGGTTGTAATCATGTGCGGTCATTCTGCTGATTGGATGGTACGCAACAAAAAAAGCTTTTCACTGTACCTCACCACACGTGACGATAAACTAAATTAAACTAAACACAAAGTGCCGGAGTAACTCAGTGGGTCAGGCAGCATGTCTGTAGGACATGGAAAGCGACATTTGAGGCTCAAGATTTACGCTGGCACCATCCAACTGGAGACGGCTGTAAATATTGCCAAGGTCAGGAGGCAGGGAGGAATCTCCCTCAATAATGGCATCAAGTCCGGCACATAGTACATCCTCTCTCCTACAGTCAGTCAGAAATTAGTTTGCCTGGGCTCAGACTGAATGAATTACCATCTGGGGGAAATATCTGAAGGCAGTGTACATTTGCATCCCACGTGAATTGTTGCTTTGAAGAAATGAGGAGAGCAACTCAGGCTAAATAATTAAGATGGTCTTCTCGTATTCAAAGGGCAATTTCTACAAAGGAAGCAATCCTCATATTACCCACGCCAGTTTAAAACAATAGCACATTTCAACTTAAAGCCACAAACTCATCTGGATCTTATTTTTGCTAGTCGATCACATGTGGAGAACAGTTACTTCATGTAATTATTTTGTTTCTTGAGAATTGATGATTTCTCGCACAATCTGGCCGTTCACCTTATCACAGTGATTGAGTAGCTGGTGTGCCAACCAGCACTATCTCAATGTTAATGGGCCGGGTCGTGCTGCCTGAGGCTATCAATTCCAACTGTGCAGTCAGTCTGTGTGACTGACTCAAGTCCTGGACATTTCACAGGCAAGCTGTAAATCTAGAACTTGCCCAACACCGCTTAATCTGTCACTAATCTCCACCTCCAGAGTTAGTCTAAAGTCCAGAGGTGAAACCCAGTCCTGAAGGGATTCCCCAGCATTACACTTAAGGGGCGAGGTGCAAGATTTAATAAGAGCACGGGAGACAACTTTTACACTCAGAGGTTGATGGGTACATGGAATGAACTGCCAGAGGAAGCAGTTGAGGCAGGTACTATAACAGCATTTAACAGATATTTGGACAGGATACATGGATGGGAAAGGTTCAGAGAGATATGGGCCAAACACGGGCAGGTGGGACTAGTGTTGATAGGGCAGCTTGGTCGGCATGGGCAAGTTGGGCTGAAGGGCCTGTTTCCATGCTGTGTGACTCTATGACTAAAGGGTGGTGGGTATATGGAATGAATTGCCATAGGTACATGATACAGGTACACGGATGGGAAAGATTTAGAGGGATATTGGACAAACACGGGCAAGTGGGATGAGCTCAGTCGGGACATCGTGGATGGTATGGACAAGTTGGACTGAAGGCCCTGGTTTCGTACTCTGTGACTCTATGATTCTATCATCTGTATAGGATGAGAGACCCCATTCATTTCAATGGGGATTCTTGGGCTGTAGAATCAGAATGGCGGGCAAGTTTGTTTCTAAATATTCTTTGAAGTGGTTTTATGCATTCTTAATAAACTATTAATGAACTATGCATTTACATTTTTTATAGCAGTAAAGTTTTTAGAAACTGTTACATTTCTTGACAAGATTTAAAGAAGACAGGTTCAGTCATTGTTTAGTTTTCTCACAATGGCTGTCAAGCCATTGCTGGAGGTGGGAACTCAGACATATACCACCCGGGGCTTGCTTGGTGTTGGTATCTCAGTGTCATAGCATCATAGAGTGATATCCGCTCTGGGGTCGGCCGGTTCAATGCCAACATACATCGTTGGGGGTTGCGTCCATCAGCAGCCTGCGTGTGTGGAGCAGACCACCAAACAGCGCAGTACGTCATTTTCGACTGCACTGTCCTCCGTCCCGCTGGTGGAGGGGTAGACCTCATGGCCCTCGACAACAGCACATTGCACTGGCTACAGCGCCTGGAGGGTGTTACATAATTTCTGCTGCCTCAAACGCAAGAAGTAAAAGAAGATAGAGTGATACAGTGTGGAAACAGGCCCTTCAGCCCAACTTGCCCACACTGACCAACATGTCCCATCTACACGAGTCCCACCTGCCTGTGTTTGGACCATATCCTTCTAAACTTGTCCTATCCATGTACCTGGCAAATTGTTTCTTTAATGCTGCGATATTCCCTGCCTCAACTACCTCCTCCAGCAGCTCGTTCTATACACCCACCACCCTTTGTGTGAAAAGGTTACCCCTCAGATTCCTATTAAATTTTTCCCCTTCACCTTAAATATCTCTTTGCCTTCACAAGATGGTGCCGGACCAGGGCAGCTTTTTGTCTGTTCTTTCCAGCGAAACATCCACCACCATCCTTCTAAATCTAGCTCCATCCTTCTAAACCTTCTAAATCTCTCATACTTTAAAATGAACTGATTGTATCTATGTATTTATTTTAGTTTAGTTTAATTTATCATTGTCACATGTAGTGAGGTACAGTGTAAAGATGCTTGTTGCATGCTATCCAGACAGCAAAAGGACTACACATGAATACGACGAAGCTGAGGATAATGGGAATAATGTTTAGTGCAAGATGAAGTCCAATAAGGCCGATTAATGATAATTTGAAGGTCTCCAGCATAGTAAATGGGAGGACAGGACCATGGTGAGAGAACAGTTCAGTTACCTCATAACAACTGGGAAGAAACTGTCCCTGGATCTGGAGGTATGCGTTTTCAAACCACTGTACCTCTTGCCTGATGGGAGAGGGGAGAAGAGGAAGTGACCGGGGTGAGACTGGTCCTTGATCATGCTGGTGGCCTTGCCAAGGCAGCCCAAGGTGCAGATGGAGTCAATGGAAGGAAGCCTGGTTTGCGTGATGATCTAACCTAGCCTAAGATAGACACAAAGTGCTGGATAACACAACGAGTCAGGCAGCATTTGTGGAGAAAAAGGATGGGTGATGTTCCGAGCTGGAACATCTCGAAACATGTCGAGATGTTTCTAGCCCAGCCTGGCCTGACACCTCTAGGATCGAGAGGCCGGCACGCGTCTGTAGGAGATCATTCATCTTCTCTAGTGGGAAGGTCCTCAGTGTGGAGGATGTTGCGATTGCACTCCAGTTGTGTGGGATCTGCGTTCCCAGTCCGTGTCCAATACAGGACCAACCTACAGACAGGAGGAGAATACATCCAGGCAAGGGGCCAGAAATGTGTCACGGACATTGCTGTGAGTCATCAGCAGGCTCTACTTTGGGAGTTAGAAGATTATTAAGATTAGGGAGGCAAATAATATGTTGGCCTTTAAGAGGTTTTAGCAAAAAAAATAAGGACATCTTGCTCCAATTATGTAGAGCCTTGATGAAAACACATTTTAAACACTCTGGTTCCAGTCCAAGGGATATACCTGTGATGGAGGGAGTGCAACATCTCTCCTCAGAGGGCAATTTGTCCCTCCCAGAATGACTCCTGGGTTAGGACATATTATCCACAGAGGAGAGATTAGGCAGACTGGGCAGCTACTCTTGTGAATTTAGAAGGATGAGGAGTGATCTCACCGAAACATCAAAAGTTTTAGTTTAGTTTAGAGATCCAGCATGAAAGCAGGCCATTCAGCCCAAGACTGCGCCGGCCAACGATCCCCATACACTAACACTATCCTACACACACTCAGGACAATTTACGATTTTACCAACCCAACTAGCCTACTAACCTGTACGTCTATGGAGTGTGGTAGGAAACTGGAGTTACCGGAGAAAACCCACGCAACGAGAGAACGTACAAACTCCGTACAGACAGCGCCCATAGTCAGGATCGAACCCAGGTCTCTGGCACTGTAAGGCAGCAACTCTACCGCTGCACCACCGTGCCGCCCCAAGAACTTTCTTGACAGGGTAGATGCAGGGATAATATTTCCCCTGTCAGTGGTGCATAAAACCATGGGACAGTCCCAAAATAAGAGGTCAGCCATTCAGGATAGAAGAGGAATTTCTTCATGCAAAGAGTCGTGATTTGTTGGAGTTCTCCACCAAAAGGACTCACAAGGTTTAGTCACCAAATACATTGAAAATAGAGATTGATACATTTTTTAGCTATTAAGTGAATAAGAAACATGGGATTTGTGAAGGAAAATAGCACAGAAATTATCTTACTAAATGGCAGAACAGGCTCAAGGGACGAGATGGCCAGTTCTAGTTACCATTTATGTTCATAAGACCATAAGAAAACGGCAGGAGGGTGGTGCAGCTGGTAGAGCTGCTTGCTCACGATGCCAGAGACCCTGGTTCAATCCTGACCTCAGGTGCTACCTGTGTGGAGTTTGCACGTTCTCCCTGTGACCGTGTGGGCTTCCTCCGAGCGCTCCACTTTCCTCCCATATCCCAAAAAACGTGCAGGTTGGTAGGTTAATTGGCCTCTGTAAAGTGGGATAATAGAATTGTTGATCAATCATCAGTGTGTACTCAGTGGGCCAAAGGGCCTGTTTCCATGCTGTAACTCCAAACTCAACAACACTAAACATTTTTTTGGGTGTGTATTCAAATCTCCCCCATGGTTTACAAATGATTTCAATTAATCTTATAATCTGTGGGACCGGGGCCAGACAAATGTGAAATCTCCAATGGCGCAAAAAATGTAAATGATTCTGGGAAAGAAATTTGCTGTTCCGCCATTTGTACATGCAAGAACTCAAGACCCAGGATGCTTTTCCTTTTGACTCTACTAGGAAAATGATTGAACTTCTACAATAAGTTTTGCTTTTTCACATGTTCTTTCATTCCCATTGATTCCTACATCTCTAAAAATCTACCAGTCTCAGTTTTAAATATAAAAGGACGCAAAATGCTAACTCAGTGGGTCAGGCAGCATCTCTGGAGAACATGGATAGGTTAAGTTTCTGGTCGGGACCCAAAAAGTCACCTATCCATGTTCTCCAGAGATGCTGTCTGACCTATTTAGTTACTTCGGCACTTTGTGTCCTTTTGTGTAACCAAAATTTGCAGTTCTCTATTTCAACTTAGGCCACCAGCATAATCAAGGACGAATCACACCCCCGCCACTCCCTCATCTCCCCTCTCCCATCAGGCAAGAAGTACAGAAGTGTGTAAACGCACACCTTCAGATTCAGGGACAGTTTCTTCCCAGCTGTTATCAGACAACTGAACCATCCTATCAACAACTAGAGAGCAGTCCTGAGATACCATCTATCTCATTGGAGACCCTCGGTCTATCTTTGATCAGACATTACTGGACTTTATTTTGCACTAAACGTTATTCACATTATTCCCTTTATCATGTATCTGCACACTGTGGATGTAATGTTGTAATGTTGTCTTTGAAAGAATGTATTGTCTTTCCACTGACTGGTTAGGATGCAACAACAGCTTTTCACCGTACCTCAGTACATGTGACAATAAATTAAACTACAACTCACAGTAAAACATCTGTTTCCTAAGACTCAACCATTGAAGTAAGTATTGTCTTCCTCTGAGAAGGAGATCTAAACCTTATCTAGTACTTTCAACATGGTCTATCAAAGCCCTGCACATTATTTATCGATCATCCTCAGGATGTGGACAGTATTGAATGGCCATTCCTAGATTTACCCTGATGTTGGTGGTTTGCCATATTAGAAGGGAATTAGGAATCAACAGCACAGATGGGGGCTAAAATCCCACATGGACCAGTTTGGAAAGATGGTGGCTATCATTGCCAGAAAGACATCTGTGAATCAGATGTTTTTATGTTGCAACAATTCAATGAAGTGGCAAGCTTTTTTTATTTGTATCCTCCATTCCTTTAGAAATAAAGGATTACGTACTAATTCCTTCCCACCCTACATGTTAACTTATGTGAAGTGTGCAAGTGTTAAATTCCTCAAATCTTTCTGAAAATCAGCCTTTACCAGTCTCCTGCCAATTAAAAATGTCCTGCTCTAGCATTCTCCTAATTCTTACTTTCACATTCCCACCCACATCACCATCTGCCATATATTTCCCCAATCACTTCACTTCTCCTTTCCTTTGAAGCCTCTGCTTCCTCACAGCTTTACGTTCCCACCTAGCTCTGGGTTGCCAGGAAACTTGGATGCAGTCCACTCAGTTCCATCTTCTTGCCATTGATATATAATGCAGATAGGTGAGAGCCAAGCACTGACTCTTGGGCGGCATAGTGGCGCAACGGTAGAATTGCTGCCATACGGTGCCAGAAACCCGGGTTCAATCCTGACTACGGGTGCTGTCTGTTCAGAGTCTGTATATTCTGTCTGTCTGCACTATAGACACGTACGTTCTCCCTGTGACCGAGTGAGTTTTCTCTGGGTGCTCTCTGGTTTACTCCCACACTCCAAAGACGTTCAGGTTTGTAGGTTGAGAAAATAACTGCAGATGCTGGTACAAATCGAAGGTATTTATTCACAAAATGCTGGAGTAACTCAGCAGGTCAGGCAGCATCTCGGGAGAGAAGGAATGGGTGACGTTTCGGTTCGAGACCCTTCTTCAGTCTGAAGAAGGGTCTCGACCCGAAACGTCACCCATTCCTTCTCTCCCGAGATGCTGCCTGACCTGCTGAGTTACTCCAGCATTTTGTGAATAAATACCTCAGGTTTGTAGGTTAATTGGCTTCTGTAAAAAAATTGTCAATTGTCCCTAGTGTGTCGAATACTACCAGTGTATGGGGTGATCGCTGGTTGGGTTAGTTTGGTTTATTATTACGTGTACCGAGGTACAGAGAAAAGGTTTTGCTGCGTGCTAACCAGTCAGCGGAAAGACTGTACACAATTATAATCAAGCCTTTCACAGTGTACAGATACATGATAAAGGGAATAATGTTTTGTGAGAAATAAAGCCAGTGAAGTCTGATCAAAGATAGTCCGAGGGTCTCCAATGAGGTAGATAGTAGGTCAGGACTGCTCTCTGGTTGTGGTTGGATGATTCTATTGCCTGATAACAGCTGGGAAGAAACTGTTCCTGAATCTGGCGGTGCGCGTTTTCACACTTCTACACCTTGGTTGTTGCGGGCTCAGTGGGCCGCCCGCAGTGCCTGTTTCTCTGCTTTATGTCTAAAGACTCTTGTTAATTACACACCAGGCATCCCAAGGCATTTTATACATACAATAGAAACTAGGGCAAAATGCAGAAAAGAAAGGCCCCTCAAGGACAAAGGAAGGACATCATGAATGGAATTACAGGAAGTGGACAAAGCACGAAACAAATACTTTGCATCAGTATTCACCAAGGAGAAGGACATGGAGGATAGTGAGATCTTGGAGGGGTTTGCTGTTGAGAGGGCATATTGATATCAAGGAGGAGGTGATGAAGGACCTCTTGAAGAACGTTATGGTAGATATTTCCCCAGAACCTGATGGAATCTATCCCAGGTTATTGAGAAAGGAAAGATTGTTCGAGGAGACCCTGGCAGAGATCTTTGGCTGCAGGTGAGGTCGCAGAGGACTGGAGAATAGCTAATATTGTTCCTCTGTTTAAAGAAAGGCAAGACAAACCAGGAAATCATAGACTGGTGAGCCTCACATCAATGGTAGGGAAATTACTGGAGAAGATTCATTGAGAGCAAATCTAAGTTCATCTAGAAAACCGTAGACTTATTAGAAAATTAGAAAACATGGCTTGTAAGGGTAGGTTTTTTTAGTAAACGTGGTTTCCCCCCTGCTGTCATAGACGGATCCCTCAAACACGTCTCCTCTGTGTCCTGTAGTTCTGCTCTAGCTTCCTATCCCCACAGATGGAACAAGGACAGAGCTCCCCTGGTTCTTACCTTTCACCCCACCCCAGTCTCCACATCCAATACATCCCCAGTCTCCACATCCAATACGAAACCTATAAGATTATTAAGGGGTTGGACACGTTAGAGGCAGGAAACATGTTCCCAACGTTGGGGGAGTCCAGAACAAGGGGCCACAATTTAAGAATAAGGGATAGGCCATTTAGAACTGAGATGAGGGAAACCTTTTTCAGTCAGAGAGTTGTGAATCTGTGGAATTCTCTGCTTCAGAGGGCAGTGGAGGCCAATTCTCTGAATGCATTCGAGAGCTAGATAGAGCTCTTAAGGATAGCAGATTCAGGGGGTATGGGGAGAAGGCAGGAACGGGGTACTGATTGAGAATGATCAGCCATGATCACATTGAATGGCTGTGCTGGCTCGAAGGGCCGAATGGCCTCCTCCTGCACATATTGTCTATTGTCTATTGTCTATTCCCTGACATTTCCACCACCTTCAACGTGATTCGGCCATCAGTCACATCTTCCCATATGCACCCCTTTCTGCCTTCTGCAGAGACCGCTCCCTCCGCAATTCCTTGATTCACTCATTCATTCGCACCCAAATCACCCCCCCCCCCTCTCCCCAGGTACATTCCCCTAAAACTGCAGGAGGTGTAACACCGTCCCTACACCTCCTCCCTCACATGCATCCAGGGACCCCTGCGGTCCTTCCAAGCGAGACAGAGGTTCAAGTTCACCTCTAACCTCATCTGCTGCATTCAATGATCCCAACGTGGCCTCCTTTACATTGACGAGGCCCGGGGTAGACTAGGCAACCATTTTGCCCAACACATGCACTTGGTCTGCCAAGGACTGCTGGATCTCCCGGTTGCTCAGCATTTTAACTGCCTTTCCTATTCTCATACTGACCTTTCTGCCCATGGCCTCCTCCATTACCAGAGTGGATCCACATGCAAACTGGTGGGAAAGCACCTCATATTCCACTTGGGTGGCTTATAACCTAATGGTAAGAACCTTACATTCTCAAATTTCTCTCCGAAAACTTCATCTAACTAACTTGGAGGGGTTGATGGTATTGAACGCTGAGCTGTAGTCCATGAACAACATGTATTTTCATCGTCCAGGTAGTCCAGTGCAGAGCAGAGAGCCAGTGAGATCGCATCCCCCATCCCCCAGAGCAGAGAGCCAGTAGACAATAGATAATAGACAATAGGTGCAGGAGTAGGCCTTCGAGCCAGCACTGCCATTCAATGTGATCATGGCTGATCATTCTCAATCAGTACCCCGTTCCTGCCCTCTCCCCATACCCCCTGACTCCGCTATCTTTAAGAGCTCTATCCAGCTCTCTCTTGAATGCATTCAGAGAATTGGCCTCCACTGCCTTCTGAGGCAGAGAATTCCACAGTGCGGTCGCATCCCCCATCCCCCAGAGCAGAGAGCCAGTGAGATCGCATCCCCCATTGATCTAATGTGACGGTAGGCAAATTGTAGTGGGTCCAGGTTCTGGTTGAGGTAAGAGTTGAGATGCGCCATAACCAACCTCTCAAAGCCCTTCATCACCACAAATGTTAGTGCTATTGGTTGGTAGTCACCTCACTCTTTTTGGGCACTGGCATTATGGATGCCCTTTTAAAAAGCAGGTGGCAACCTCTGTCCCCAGGAAGGAGAGGTTGAAGATGTCCCCAAAAACACCAGCCAGTTGGTCCGCACAGGTTTTGAGAAGCTATACCATCAAGTCCAGATGCCAATTAACCCCACTCTATGTTGCCCTTTCAGGAATAAATCTTTCTCTTTGAGAGTTACTGTCGAATTTGCTTCCACCAACCTTCCGAATCCCACATCCCACCTTCGATCAGCCTCACTGTATACTCTTTACTCTCATCGTTTTCCTTTTTGCCTCAGTTGTCTGAGCTGCTCCCTGATCTTTCTGGCATGGTGACTCTCTGGCTATCCAATCGAAAGATTTAAATATTTTCCACATTGAATTTATCCTGTTCTGGAAGGCCTTTTGCTTTGAATGTGGTCACTGAGGAACCTGTATCCATGGACACAAATACATTAGTCAACCCAGATCTCTTATTTCAGTGTTGATTCCTTCCCTGTGATGCCAGCTGGATCAGTGACCGAGCATTGTTAATACAATAAAGTATGACTGGCAGCAGGACAATTCCTTCATGATGTACAAAAACATCCAGCAAACAGGCAAACACTATTCATACTATGCCTGACAGTGGAGAGAAACAAAGACTTTCCTTCGCAATGGTGCAACACTCAAAGGACTGGTTTAAATGTGAATGGATCGTGTGATTGAGCACAGAACCATGGAATAATATGGAAGAGAAATTCACCCGACTGTGGCCATGCTGGTTTGAATGTGTTATCCCATTAGTTCCATTTCCCTGATTTTTCCTAATAGCCCACCAATTTTCTTTCTATGTATAGGAAGGAACTGCAGATGCTGGTTAACACCACAGATAGATACAAAAAGCTGGAGTAACTGTGAAGAAAGCTAATGGGATGTTGGCCTTCATAACAAGAGGATTTCAGTATAGGAGTAAAGAGGCTCTTCTGCAGTTGTATCGGGCCCTGGTAAGACCACATTGGAGTATTGTGTACAGTTTTGGTCTAATTTGAGGAAGGACATCCTTGTAATTGAGGTAGTGCAGCGTAGGTTCACGAGATTGATCCCTGGGATGGCGGGACTGACATATGAGGAAAGATTGAAAAGACTAGGCTTGTAATCACTGGAGTTTAGAAAGATGAGAGGGGATCTTATAGAAACATATAAAATTATAAAAGGACTGGACAAGCTAGATGCAGGAAACATGTTCCCAGTGTTGGGCGAGTCCAGAACCAGGGACCACAGTCTTAGAATAAAGGGGAGGCCATTTAAAACTGAGGTGAGAAAAAACTTTTTCATCCAGAGAGTTGTGAATTTGTGGCACAGAGGGCAGTGGAAGCCAAATCACTGGATGGATTTAAGAGAGAGTTAGATACTCTAGGGGCTAGTGGAATCAAGGAATATGGGGAGAAGGCAGGCATGGGGTATTGATTGGAGACGATCAGCCATGATCACAATGGATGGCGGTGCTGGCTCGAAGGATCGAATGGCCTCCTCCTGCACCTATTTTCCATGTTTCTATGTAACTCAGCGGGACATACAACATCTCTGGATAGAAGGAATGGATGATGTTTCGGGTCTGAAGAAGGGTCTCGACCCGAAACGTCGCCCATTCCTTCAAATACGAAGATGCTGTCTGTCCCGCTGAGTTACTACAGCTTTTTGTGTAAATTTTCTTTCTATTTCAGATTTACACTTTTGTTGGACAAAAGGAACAGCCGATGCTGGAATCTTGAGCCGAAAACACTGTGTGCTGGAGTAACTCGGCAGGTCAGGAAGCATCACTGGAGGATGTGGATCGGTGATGTTTCGGGTTGGGACCGTTCCTCAGACTGATTGCAGTGGGAAAGAGAAGACTGGAAGAGAAGTGAGATCAGTGCAAAGCCAGACAAGTGATAGGTGGATACAGGTGAGGGGGTCGATTGGCAGATGGGTGGAGTAAATGAAAAATGAAAAGGAGACAAACTGTTGTCAAATAAGGAGAGGAGTGCAATTTAAAACCAGAGGGTGGGATACAGGTGGAAGGGAAAGGAGGAGGGGGGTAAAGGGGGACTGGGGAGAGGGGAGAAACCTGTCTAAACGGTAGAAGAAAAGGAAACAAAAGTCTGTGAGTTAAGGAGAGAAGCATGAAATGTGAGGCCAGAGGATAGGATTTAGATGGAAGGAGAGTGGGGAAATGGTTGTGCATTCGGGTGGGGTACAAGGAAGAGAGGCGGGAGGGGGAGGTTATGGGTTAGTTACCGTGGCACAGTAGAGTTTCTTCCTTACTGCAGCAGATACTCCGTTTCGTTCCTTGCTACAGGTGATGCCTGTATGGTGTTTGTACGTTCTCCCTGTGACCCCGTGGGTTTTCTCTGCGTGCTCCAGTTTCCTCAGATATTTGTACGTTAATTGGCTTCTGTAAATTGTCACCAGTGTGTGGGACAGAGCAAGCGTTTGGGTGATTCCTCAGTGGCGCGGACACGGTGGGCCGAAAGGTCCGTTTCCAAGCTGCATCTCTAAAACTAAAACCTAAAATCTGAAAATGTAACTCTGTGTGAACTGTGTGCTTATCCTAACCTCAAACTTGCTGTAAGGGATATTTGGAAGATCATCTTTCTCCACGAGACCACATCACATCATGACGAATGGAACAAATAAAAGGAGGGAATCTGTGCCTCATAAAAATGAGGTTAGATATTATTTCCACCCACAGTGCCCATTCCTCCGTCCCAAGAGAGTGAAAGTGCTGAGGTACGGTGGAATGACTTCTGGCAGATTGAGCATATATCACTGCAACTGCCTACAGCCGTTCAGTTACTGAAAACTCAGAACCATGCACTTCCTTTCATTCACTGAACCTTCCCCAGTCTCACTATGTGGTAACTGCATAGCTGCCATCTTCAGTAATCTTAACACTCAGCCACCTGCAGCATAGAAGGGATGCAAAGGAGCGAGGACGACTGCAAAAAGTGGTGAACCCTGCCCAGTCCATCACGGCTTCTGACCTCCCCACCTTCGAAGGGATCTACAGGAGTCGCTGCCTCAATAAGGCCGCCAGCATCATCAGAGACCCACACTCTCATTTCACTCCTGCCATCAGGAAGAAGATATAGGAGCCTGCAAAATGTAACATCCAGGTTCAGGAATAGTTTCTTTTCGGCAGCCACCAGGCTATTAAACACTACAACCTCGAAATAAGCTCTGAATTACATAGACTTGGGGGTATTGGTTTTGTCTTTTTGCAGTGTGTGTGTGCGTGTGTGTGCATATAGAGAACTTTTTTTTTCGTGTTTATTATATTGTTTAGTATATTCTGTTGTGCTGCTGCAAGTACAAATTTAATTGTTCGGTCAAGGACATACGACAATAAAATACTCTCGACTCTTGAACCACTTTCTCCGTCAGTGTGGAGGGCCATCTCATGAAGCGATGGTTCTCCATGCCAACAGGACTAGCAATGCACACAGCCATTCATTCGCAAGAGAGAAGAAAAGACTCTCTCACTTAATGTACATCAATGCCTCTCAGTTCTTCCATCATAAAGATTTGCATCCACAAGTATAATGGAGAAGCACAACGCAAACTGGGCCCGCTGAAACTAAACCTTTCCCAGTGGAGGAATCACAATGACATCACCGGCAGGGCAGTATAATTACTGTACAGTACATTTACATATGATTTTCCCATTACAAATGCAGGCATAAGAATTAATAATGGAAAAATAATTTCAGCATATGATATGAAGGTAGGAAATGAATTCAATGTTAGCATCCGGATCCAATTACCCAACACTCCGCTAACCCAGCTTCAAGAAAAAGCAATACGCCCTTTTTCTTCTCCGGAACATCAGAGATTGAGGGGAGACTTCATAGAGCCTTTTTCCCCCAGGAAGGAAATGTCCAACACCAGAGGGCATAGCTAAAAGGTACAAGGGGGAAAGTTTAATGGAGATGTTTGGGGCAAGTTTTTTTTCTTTTTACACAGGGAGAAATGGGGGCCTGGAACGTATTGCCAGGAGTGGTGATGGAGGCAGATACAATAGACTTTGGAGATACAGCACGGAAACAGGCCCTTTGGCCCACTGTGACAGCGCCGACCTGTGATCACCCCATACACTGGCACTACCCTACATAATGTGCCGCCCAATAATGGTTTTTCAAAAGGCTTTTGAATAGGCACATGGAAGTGCAGGGAATAGAGTGATATGAATCATGTATAGGCAGATGAGATCAGTTTAACTTGGCATAAGTTCAGCACAAACATTGTGGGCCAAACATTGTTCCTGTCCTTGCCTCCCCTCTGGATGACAGCACAGTAGCGTGACTAAGGGGCAGCAAGGTGGCACAGCAGTAGAGTTGCTGCCTTACAGCGCCAGAGATCCAGCGTTGATCCTGACTACGGATGCTGTCTGTACGGGGGTTTGCACGTTCTCCCTGTGACCGCGTGGGCTTTCTCCGGATGCTTCGGTTCCATCCCACATTCCAAAGACGTGCAGGTTTGTAGGTTAATTGACTTCTGTAAAATTGTAAATTGTCCCTATGGTGTAGGATAGAGCGGGAGATCGCTGGTCGGCGCAGACTCGTTGGGCCAAAGGGCTTGTTTCCATCCTGTATCTCTAAAGAGACTAAAAAGTGAGTGTTCTCATTCATTTCTCAGCGTTGCTGGCAACTGCAGCAATTATTCAGCTTTTCTCTGCATGTTACAATGACCATGACATAACTGCATTGAGATCCTCCCACCCAATCGTGTGGCTACAAGCAGCTTTGAGTCTCACCAGGTTAAACCATATTCTAGACAATAGACAATAGACAATAGGTGCAGGAGTAGGCCATTCGGCCCTTCGAGCCAGCACCGCCATTCAATGTGATCATGGCTGATCATTCTCAATCAGTACCCCGTTCCTGCTTTCTCCCCATACCCCCTGACTCCGCTATCCTTAAGAGCTCTATCTAGCTCTCTCTTGAATGTATTCAGAGAATTGGCCTCCACTGCCCTCTGGGGCAGAGAATTCCACAGATTCACAACTCTCTGACTAAAAAAGTTTTTCTTCATCTCTGTTCTAAATGGCCTACCCCTTATTCTTAAACTGTGGCCCCTGGTTCTGGACTCCCCCAACATTGGGAACATGTTTCCTGCCTCTAACATGTCCAACCCCTTAATAATCTTATTCTCAATTACTTATGTCAAATAAACACATATCAAATGACCACAGCTGATTTAACACACCTATCCGTCATTAACATCATTTTGTTTTCCTCTAAAAACAGCATGTAATAAAATTATAGAAAAGCTTGTGGATTAAACCCTCTGAATCCATTAGCTGATTCCATTTTCATCAGTCATTCCTGACTAATCAGAACTGAATGCACTGCACACTTAGAGAAAGCCATCCACGCAGTTATAAATATGTAATTCAACCATTGTCAGCTGACTTCAAACATTTCAGAAAGATCAAAGCCACTATACTGACTAGGATGCACTAGCATACTTGCAGTCAGACTGCTGTACAGTGACTTTACATTGCACTCATTTGACCAAATTATGGCTGTACTGTAATACAACCAGAGCTCAAGACCTCGAATAGCTTAATTCAAGAGGCAAAGATTAACACAAACTACAGGAGGTCTTCTCCATACATGTTAGATCACATGTTACATATGAGTAAACACAAAAAGCTGGAGTAACTCAGTGGGACAGGCAGCATCTTTGGAGAGAAGAAATGGGTGATGTTTCGGGTTGAGGCCCTTCTTTGTCTGAAGAAGTGTCTCGACCCGAAACATCACCCATTCCTTCTCTTCAGAAGTGCTGCCTGTCCCGCTGAGTTTTTGTCTATCAATTTGCCTATTTTGTCCAGCTTTTTGTGTCTATCTTCGGTGCAAACCAACATCTGCAGTTCCTTCCTACACATCTTAGATGTATGTTTGATGTTACCTCATTGTTATTTGCTTTGAAAATGGTAGAGGTTTATGAAGATGTTGCCAGGAATGGAACACTGTCGCTATGAGTAAAGATTGGACAGAATAGGGTTGTTTCCTTTGGACTGAGGATGCTTAACTGAGGTGTGTGACAGGGTAGGATTTTATTTTCACCCAAAAGGCATTAGGGAACTGCAACGCCCTAATCTCTGCACGGTGGCGCAGCGGTAGAGTTGCTGCCTTACAGAGCCAGAGACCCAGATTTGCGGTTGACTAGGGGTGCTGCCTGTACGGAATTCATACATTCTTCCTATGACCGTGTGGAATTTCTCTGGGTGCTCCGGTTTCCTGCCATATTCCAGAGACATTCGGGATTGTAGGTTAGTTGGCTTCTGGAAATTATGCCTGGTGTGTAGGATAGAACGAGTGTACAGGTGGTCGGTGCACACTCGGTGGGCCGAAGGGCCTGTTTCCACGATTTTTCTAAACTAAAACTCATTGCCCACTTATGACTAATGACCTATAAGAAGTTGATAGAGGTAGAAATGGTTCCTACCCTTAAAAGATCTGAGACATGTACTGAAACATCATAACCTGTGGCCTTTTATGGATTTGATCACCCTGCCGTAGGAAAGATGCCTTTAAGCTGGGAAGAGTGAAGTGAAGATTTGCAAGGATATTATCAGAACGCGAGGGTCTGAGCTCCACAGAGAGTTTGGGCAGGCTGGGATTTTATTACTTGGAGCACAGGATATTGAGAGGTGATCCTATAGAGGTGTATAAGATTATGAGGGGAATAGATAGGATACATTGCAGCATTTTATTCCCAGGGTAAGGGAATCCAGAAATAGCATATGTTCAAGGTGAGAGGGGCACGATTTAATCAGAACCTATTTGGCACCGAAGGTAATGGGTATATAAAACGAGCTGCCAGAGAAAATCATTGAGGTAGGTACAATAACAACATTTAAAAGACATTTGGGCAAGTACATGGATAGGGAAGCTTTAGCGGGATATGGGCCAAATGTGGGTAAATGGGACTAGCTTAGAAGGGCCATCTTATATGGGGCAGAGATGAGTTGGGCCGAGTTATAGCTCTCTGACTCTAAATGCGTGAAATTTAGTTTAGGCTTTTGTTTTAAACTTGCATGGACACGATGGGTCCAATGGCCTCCTCTGCTTCTCGATTTTGTTTTTACAATTCCATGATGCTGCCACCTTTTGCTTGGTTAAATCGGTGTGACCTCTGCAACTTTCACTTGGAATCAACTGCAACTTCATCAGGCCCATTTTGCTGCAGATTGAGTGTAAAAAAAAGGAAAGCTGCAGGTCAGTGGAACAAGATTGAGAGAGTGGGACGTTTGGGAAGACTTGTGCAAAAGAACCGCACTGGCAAGATGGGCTGGACGGGATCCATCTGTGCTACATAATTCCAAACTACCATCAGAAGTCTTTGCACCTTCCGAACAATTATTTTCCTCGGCACGGCATCTGCTAAATTGCAAATTCCTGTTGCTCCTTGGTGGAACATGGAGCCAGCAAGCAGTTCTTCAGCTGCATGTGTTTCTCTGTCCCTACAGTATTAGTCTATTATTTGCCTCAAGACCAGCTGGTAGATAATTCCTTCCGTCCCTAAATGACAGACGTGTCAATACGTAACACTCTCGCTGGTGCGTTCAGGCCCACGGCGGAGGTGGGCAGGAGAGCCACAGCCACAATCAGCGACGTTTAAGAAGGGGGAAGGAAGTAAAGGGTGTTAGGCTTGTTAATTATTTTTATTAATTTGCTATTTTTAAAAATTAATGTCGTGAAAGGGAAAAAAAATGAGACTCAAGAGAGACCAACCAGACTGCCATCTGTGAGGTGGTGCATAATTTAACTGAGAGATACACATAACAATGACATTTGCGATTATATAGCTTGTTCAAGACATCAAAGCTACTCAATGACACCAAATGCATAACGGTTGCTGTTTCTTAGGCAACAGTATCTGTGCCATCTCACTCACAGTAAATAGATAAAGGACCAGCTAATCTGTTTTAGTTTAGTTTAGTTTATTGAGGTACAGTGAGAAGTTTTTGTTGCATGCTAACCAGTCAACAGAACGTCAACACTGACGCAAAGGGCCGAATGGCCTCCTCCTGCACCTATTTTTTAAACACATGATTACAATCGAGCCATCACAGTGGACAGATACAAGTTCCACTTGCCCATTTGAAGTTGAGCCTGTGATATTGGCGAGCAGGAATCCCACCTTTCTTCTGAGTTGGCTTAGGGGTCTTCAATGTTGCTTTTCTTTGTTAGCCACACGCATCTTCCAAGGGATGCACTTCAAACACACAAAGGTGCAATAACTGGACATTATCGTAGGAAATAGGAGCAGGTGTAGGCTTTTCTTTCCTCAGTCCTGCTCCACCATTCAATAAGGCTAATACACCTTAATCTAGGCAGCACACTGGTAAACCTCTTCTGTACCTTTTCCAAAGCCTCCACAACCTTTGTGTAATGGGGCGAACAGAACTGCACACATTACTCCAAATGTGGCCTAACTAAAGTCTTATGAAGCTGCATCGTGACTTTCTGACTCTTATATTCAATGCCCTGAACTATGGCCACTGTGACCCGCTCTCCCTCCAAATATCCATTGTTTAGTTTAGTTTTGTTTATTGTCATGTGTAGCCAGGTGCAGTGAAAATATTTTATTGCATGCTAACCAGTCAGTGGAAAGACTATACATGATTACAATCGAGCGATCCACAGTCTCCAGACACAGGATAAAGGGTACAATGTATAGTGCAGGACAAAGTGCAGTAAAGTCCCAATAAAGATAGTCTGAGGGTCTCGAGTGTGGTTGATATTAGCTCAGGATTGCTCTCTAGTTGTTGATAGGATGGTTCAGTTGCCTGAAAACAGCTGGGAAGAAACTGTCCCTGAATCTGGAGCTATGTGTTTTCACACTCCTGTACCTCTTGCCTGATGGGAGGGGGGAAAAGAGGGAGTGACCAGGATGAGACTCACCCTTGATTGTGCTGGTGGCCTTACCGAGGCAGCATGAAATATAGATGGAGTCAATGGAATGGTGGTTGGTTTGTGTGATACTCATCAATTTCTCTGTGGTCCAAAAATCCAAACAAGTTGGAGTTGCTTCTTGGCACTAACAAAGACATTCTGATCAAATAACTCCGATTTCACGTGCTCTAAAATTGTTTGCAGCCTACCCTGACAGCCAATTGAGTGCACTCTACTTGGTTTAGTTTAGTTTAGTTTAGTTTAGAGATACAGCTTGGACTCAAGCCCTTCGACCCACTGAGTCCACATTGATCATCGATGACCTGCTCATACTAATTCCATTCTATCCCACTTTCTCATCCATTCCTTACACACCCAGGACATTTTACAAAGGCCAATTAACCGACAAACCTAGAGTGGCAAAGGCAGCATGAGAGTGGTAAAGAAGGCATAGGTAAGCTTGCTTTCATAGGTCAGGGCACTGAGTATAAGAATCAGAAAGTCATGATACAGCTTTATCGGACATTAGTTAGGTCTCATTTGGAATTTTGTGTGCAGTTCTGGTTGCCCCATTAAACGGCTGTGAAGGCTTTGCAAAGAATGCAGAGGAGGTTTACCAGAACGATGCCTGGATTAGAGTGTTTTAGCCACAGAGAGGTTCGACAGACTTGGATTGCTTTCTGGAATGCCAGAGGTTGCAGAGGGGCTTTGTAGAAGTATATAAAAACTGTGAGAGGTACAGAAAGGGTAGACAGTCAGAATCTTTTTCCCAGGACGGATGAAAATCAAATATTAGAGGGTATAGCTCTAAGGTGAGAGGGGCAAAATTTCATGGAGATATGCAGCGCAGGTTTTTTTTCAGACAGGGGGAGGTGAGCACCTGGAATGGGGGTGCTGGTTGAAGCAGCTACATTAGTGGCATTTAAAATACTTTTGGATAGGCATATAGATTTGCTGGGAATGTAGGAATATGGATTACATGCAAGTAGATAAGAGATGATCTTGGCAACATGCAGAAACACCGAACTGCAGATGCTGGTTTATACCAAAGATACACACAAAGTGCTAGAGTAACTCAGCGGGCCAGGCAACATCTCTGGCCTTGGCATCATTTTTCAGAGACATTTTGGGCCAAAGTGATCATTCTTGTGCTGTGCTATGCTGTTTTATGTTCTATGTACACATCTTTGGGATGTGGGAGCAAACTGGAGCACCCGGAGGAAACCCACACGGTCACAGGAAGAATGAGCAAACTCCACACAGACAGCAGCCAAGGTCAGGATCAAACCTGGGTCCATGGCGCCATGAGGCAGCAGCTCTACAAGCTGTGCCACTGTGCCGTGTCACATTTGATAAGACACAAAATACTGGAGTAACTCAGCGGGTCGGGCAGCATCTCTGGAGAGAAGGAATGGGTGATGTGCTGGGTCGAGACCCTTCTTCGGACTGATAGTAAGGGGAAAGGGAAACGAGAGATATGGAAGGGTGAGGTGTGAAATGGAGAGATCGAAGGGGACAAAGTTGAAGGAAAATGTGTCACTTTGTGCATATTTATAGACCTTCTATAGGAATGAACATGAATCACGAGTAGGAATACCTTTTACCTGAGCAGGGCCGAAAGGTGGGGATTGCATGAAACAGAATAGATAGAGGTGATTTAAAGTAGCATTGAAGGTGCTTGGTCATCAGCCACACCTCTTATTCCTGACAACCTAGTTTTGCATGTTTCTACCTGAGGGTATGTGTTGACAGTTCATTGGCTTCCTGCTGTTCTCAAACAAAAACAGAAAATGCTGGAACAACTCAGCCAGTCAAGCAGAACTAGTGGAAAAAAAGAGCCTGGTCAAAGTCTCAGGTCTAGGACTCTCCATCACAAAGGGCTTCTAGAACTTGCTTCCCCGGAACTTGATGAGGGAGGGTCCCTAACCCGAAACACTGTCCGGTTTCTCTTTCTAAATTTGCTAATTGTGTTCTTCCAAAATGTTCTGTTTTGTTTCAGCTGTGGGTTTATTTGTTTTCCCGTGTTCTTTCAGGCTATGTTTCGGTATTAGTACCTGGCATAAGGGTGGGTCTCACTGTTGATGGTAGGCCGGTCTAACACCCGCTATTATCAGGCATCTGAACAGTCTTGCCAAAAGCTAGGGTACTGTCCAATTCACTTCATTGTGGTCATTGGACTTTGTCTCTGGAACTGATGCATTGTAATGCTGAGAATTATATTCTGCACTTCTGCACAGCCAACAGTAAGAAGAGGCAGCTTGTGAGAGGGAAGGGCCCTATGGTGACCGGGCGCATCCTGTCAGTGACGGCGGCCTGAAGAAAGCGCTGTCCCCAAGGGCTACAACGTAAGCCATAACAACAGGCCACACCAACTAGACCGCGTGGTGGGTGAAAGAGAGCCGCTGGTGCCCCTTGCAAGCTGGGGGTGGCTTCGGTAGGTCCATCTGTAACTGTTATAAAGGAGTCCATTGAAACAAGGGTTTACTGTATCTCCTTATCCCATCGATGTACCTATCCAACTTGATGTTTTGATGTATGCTACATCTGATCTATATGGAGAGGGAGAGGTAGATCAGCCATGATTGAATGGTGGAGTAGACTCGATGGCCCGATTCAGTGCCCAAAGTCACCAGATCAGACAGAGTAGGGAGAGCAATGGCAGCAGTCGGTGTTGGGTTTGTTGTCCAAAATGAATGATTTTCCACGAGTTCGCTCCCATGTTGTTGTCTCTATGCATTGCAAAGGAAGCCTGCGCCTCCAACTGCAAACAATCCCCCCCCCCCCCGCCTCCAACCCATCAAGGTTCCAGTTGAGATACTTGAGTGCAAGAAGGAAATTCTGGCTGTCACAGGTTGCCCCATTCTAGTTGGCAGTTTTCAACCACAGCAAAGGGCATGATATATTTTGTACTTTGAGGAATGACTTATCAGTGTACCGCATTTTATACCTGCAAATCTTGTAAACATATTTTTGGAAATAGAAAATTAGGAATGAACAATAAAAAGTGACCTTGTCAGTAACATCAAATGAAGGAATAAGACTTTAGAGTTTGGAGATACAGCGTGGAAACAGACCCTTTAGCCCACCAGGTCCATGCCGACTAGCGATCACCCTGTACGCTAACACTATCCTACACATTAGAGACAATTTACAATTTTACTGAAGCCAATTAACCTACAAACCCGCACATCTTTGGAGTGTGGGCGGAAACCGCATCACCCGGAGAAAACCCACATGGTCACAGGGAGAACATACAAACTCTGTACAGACGGAACACATAGTCAGGATCGAACCCGACTATCCGGTGCTGCAAGGCTGCAACTCTCACAAGTGAAAGGTAAACAGGTGATTGACAAGTACAAATCTGCTTCCAGTTTCACAGTAGAGTTTGCAATGTCAAACTTAGGTAAATTATAGTCTTCATGCCTGTTCACTGCCAGGGTTATCTGATTCCAGTTTTGTAGGCTAATTGGCTTCAGTAAAATTGTAAATTGCCCTAGTGTGTGTAGAATAGTGCTAGTGTACGGGGATCACTGGTCAGCACGGACTCAGTGGGCCAAAGGCTGTTTCCGCGCTGTATCTCTAAACTAAACTAAACCACAAAACATTCCTAAACTACTTTGTGAAGCCACGTGATATGCATGAGCTCAGACTTGGCCATATTCTACCACATTACAGGAAGTCCTTTAGTTTAAACCCTACATTAAAAAATAAATAGCCTTGCTCTGCAACATTATAGACTTTCAACTATCGGAGAAGCAAAGTAAACTGGTCGAAAGTCTCGGATCTCATTGGAGAGCACTTTCTCTGTTAATCACGTCTCTTGGCTCCATCAAACTGTGCTCATTCCAAATGCAAGTTTTAAGAAGCGCAAGACAAGTATTTTAAAAATTCCTGCTTTTGAAAACAGTCATTTGCCTTGGAGCGAAGTGGCATTATTTACTCAACGTGAATACAAAAAACAAACCTTCGCTAAAAAGATAACACTGTTTGACATACATAACCTCTACATACTTAGCTGGTGGACGTGTTGTAACAGAACATCTTATATTACTGCAGAAACACAAATTTCATTGCTAACCTAATCCATTTCAGTTCCCCTGGCAGTAGCAGTTTTCTATTCCTGTTGGTTCGACAAAACCTGCTGCAATGGGTGCAGCTTGTGTCAGAACTGAACTCCACTGTAAATGTACCAGTGTAATTTCTGAACGTCACTTATTCCAACAATCACTATATCCATCACATAGGACTACACAAATATACACTCATGGTCTGATGACAAAGGACTCGAGGAGTAAAATTCACATGGAAAACTGTTGTTTAGGCAACTGTACAAATTCTTATGTATATCCAGCACCAGAGATGGGTACAACAGGGATGAAATCAGTATGATTGTGACAGAGATTATTTTTGGCACAAGGTGACACACATTTCTAAAACAGGCACATATTTGCTGGCATCTTAAATGTACAGATTAAAAGGCAGAATTCGAGATGTTAGGTTTGCATTCTGATCTTGATTTTAGATGTCCAATATTTTTCCACAATTTCCGATCAATTTTAAAGGCAATATTTTGCAATTGTTCTATGTAATGATAACAGCTTATTATAAGGATTTTTTTTAAAGGACACAGAGAGCTAGAGTAACTCAGCAGGCCATGCAGCATGTCTGGAGAAGATGGATAGGTTAAGTTTTGGGTCAGGACCTTGCTCAGACTGATTGTGGTAGGTGGTGGGGGACGGGAGGAGTGAAGCCGGAAGAGTGGTGGGGTAGGACTACGTCTGGTGAGTGTTAGGTGGATAAAGGTGAGAGGGCTTTTTGATTTTGATAGGCAGATGGTTGGACAAAGGCCAGAGATGAAAAGAATTGTGCGAGATAAGGATCGAAGAAGTTTGAACGGTGGATGGTAGACGGATACAGGTTAACGGAGGGTAGGTTAACTGATCTCATATATGCTCTGGCACTGCAGGATCAAGTGGCTAGGAGCATGTTATCAAGCCCGATCAGTGGGGTTCAGAGGCAGCAATGCACAGCTAGAGGTGCATCTTGGAGACACCAGAGATTGCAGATATTGGAAACCTGAGCCAAAAACAAAGTGCTGGAGGAACCCAGCATGTCATGCAACATCTTTAATAATCAGAGCATAGAAAAATACAGCATAGAAAATATGCTAGCCCTTTGACCCACAATGTCTGTGCTGAACATAAAGCCAAGATCAACTAACCTCATCTATCAGTCAATTCCAACACATCCATGTGCCAATCTAAACACCTCTTAAACACTCCAACGGCTGGAGTCACACTTTGCACAAAGGAAGATGGTCGTGCTTTGTTGCAAATCAATCGCCCCAGCCCAAAGACATCGCGGGAAGTGGTCATCAGTCCAAGGATCAGAATTAGTCCATTCAGCCCAACAGGTCTACTCTGCCATTCAATCATGGCTGATCTATCTTTCTCTCTCAATCTCATTTTCCTGCCTTCTCCCCATGACACCTGTACTAATCAAGAATCTGTCAATCTCCCCCTTAAAAATACCCAATGACTTGGCCTCCACAGCTGTTTGTGGCAATGAATTCCACAGATTCACCACCCTTTGACGAGATACATTTCTCCTCGTCTCCTTTCTCAAGGTACGTCCTTTTATTCTGAAGCTATGGCTTTTGGTCCTAGACTGTCCCACTAGTGGAAACATCCTCTCCACATCCACTCTATCCAGGCCTTTCACTATTCAGTAAGTTTCAATGAGGTGCCCGCTCATCCTTCTAAACTCCAGCAAGCACAGGCTCAGTGCTGTCAAACGCTCATCATATGTTAACCCAATCAGTTGTGGGATCATTCTCGTAAACCTTTTCTGGAGCCTTTCCATTGCCAGCACATCCTTCCTCAGATATAGGACCCAAAACTGCTCCCATAACTCCAAATGCAGTCTGACCGATGCCTTATTAAGCCTCAGCAGTAGGGAAGTGTCTTGGACTCAACCATCTTGTGCTACTTCATGGATGACCAACCTTCCACCATAAGCTCAGAAGCGTTTTAGATTTTTTTTAGTTTTAAGAGATACAGCCTGGAAACAAGCCCTTTGGGCCATCAAGTGATGGCACAGGCTAAAATCGGCTAGATTATACCTGTGCAATATGTGCAACTTTGGCACATTCAAGGAATCATACAGCAGAAGAGATTTTTTTATCATCCATTAAGAGAAAAGCCGAGAATCCCAAAACCTGCCTTCATCGACAGGTCGTTGGTGGAAAGATTCAACAACGCCAAGTTCCAGGGTGTGCATATCACTGAAGATCTGTTCTGGACCCAGCACATTGATGCAATCATAAAGTAGGCCCATCAGCAGCTCTACTTCCTGAGAAGATTGAGGACAATCTGTATCATGACGAATACTCTCTTGAACGTCTATAGATATATGGTAGAACGCACGTTGATTGGCTGCATCACGGTCTGGATTCGGCAACTCAGAATGAAAGAAGTTACAAAAAGTGGTGGACATTGCCTAGTTCATCACAGATTCTGACTTCTCCACCATCAAAGGGAACTCGAGGAGGCGCTGTCTCAAAAAGGCAGCCAGCATCGTCAAGGATCTGCACCACCCTGGCCACACTCTCGTTTCACCCCTGCCGTAGGGAAGAAGGTATAGGAGCCTGAATGTAACATCCAGCTTCAGAAATACCCTCTTCCCAACAACCATCAGGCTATTGAACACTATGAACTCCAACAAAACTATGAACTACTATCTGCTTGATTGCACGGGGGACTTCGGGCTTAGTTTTGGGGATTTTTTGCATTGCATTGGATTTTTTATTTATTGAACATTTTTTAAAATATTTGTTTATTATATTATCTAGTGAGTACTGTGTTTACAAACTTGAGGTGCTGCTGAAATGCAAAAGCATTTCATTGTTCTGCTTCATTTCATCTGACAATAAAACACTCTAGACTACCTTGATGTGCATGAAGGAACTGCAGTTCATACTGAGGATAGACACAAAACTCTGGAGTAACTCAACAGGTCAGGCAGCATCTCTGGAGAAAAGGTATATCGACGATAGTCTGAAGAAGGGTTCCAACCTGAAACGTCACCCATTCTTTTTCAATTCTACATTATCAAACATCAATGGAGATTTTTCTTCTTCAAACTGTGGAATTCTCTGCCTCAGAGGGCAGTGGAGGCCAATTCTCTGAATACATTCAAGAGAGAGCTAGATAGAGATCTTGAGGATAGCGGAGTCAGGGGGTATGGGGAGAAAGCAGGAACGGGGTACTGATTGAGAGTGATCAGCCATGATCACATTGAATGGCGGTGCTGGCTCGAAGGGCCAAATGGCCTACTCCTGCACCCATTGTCTATTGTCTAACTCGATGGGATATAGTTATTATTCTTACAATCACTGTGAAGCTGTGTTAAAATAATGTTTTTTAAAGGGAATTAAAAATAAAACTAACTTACAATAATTGCATTTAGTTTGCACAAAATAGCGTTAAATGCTCAGAACTACATGCAATTAGTAAATCTTTAGTTCCACCGCTGCAGACCTATCACCAGATGCCAACCCTTTGAAAGAAAAGTCCAATTAGTATTCTTTCCCCACCTCTCGCTTCTCTCCTCATTCCCAATAGACCTTTGAAAGACAAAGTTGAAAAACGTTTAGGTAACTATTTTGGGTTTGTCACTAATACAGATCACTATTATTTATATTATGTTTTGCACTAAGTAAAATGAATCAGCTGGGAAAAGATTGCTGACTTCAGCACAATAGTTGCCATGGAGTTAGGTTAGAGGTTAGGACACCAGCAACTTAGAAAGAGCTGTTGTTGTTTTTTAAAAAGGGAAATGTCAACAATGTAAAGCAGATTTATTCACAATTTAAACAATGAGATTGGGTGCAAGGAAAGTCACTCTGAGTAATGGCACAACATCACAAGTTACACCAACAAATTGAATTATATGGTTCTCTCTTTGTTTGTGGGCAAATACTTACCTGATGGATCAATTAGTATGCTGTGTTGCACAATGGGATTCATCCAGATCAGGAAAGACCAAGTGTGGATGAATCCATAGTGCAATACAGTAAACTAATTGATCCATCAGATAGGTATTAGCCCTGGTTCCTCCACTTGTTCATCATCCACCGATCTCAATGGTGATTCACAACTTTAATGGGAAGTAGTCTGTGAATACTTATGGACAAGAATAGCTAACCATTAGAATTTCCATGGAGACTCGACATTCTTGCCACCTTTATTTGAAGGCGACAAGGAGTTAGTGTTTACAATTATAAAGTAAACTGTACAATGGCAATAGAACATAGAACAGTGCAGCACAGGAAAGGGCCCTTCAGCCCACAATATTTGCACCGAACATGACACCAAGCTAAACTGATCTCATCTTCTGAACATGATCCATTTCCCTCTACTCGTGCACTTCCCTGTGCCTATCTAAAAGCCCCTTAAATGCCACTATCGTATCTGCCTCCACCACCACCTCTGGCAATGTGTTCCAGGCCCCCACCACTCTCTATGTAAAGAGACTTGCCCCGCACATCTCCAGTGAACCTTTCCCCCTCTCACCTTACCAGCTATGCCCTCCAGTGTTGGGCATTTCCACCCTGAGATTCAAAGTTCTGACTGTCTCGCCTTTTTATGCCTCTCCTAATTTTACATGCTTCTACCAGGTCTCCCCTCAACCTCTGATGTTCCAGGGTAAACAATCTAAATTTATCCATCCTCTCCTTCATGCTGAAGCCCTCTAATCCAGGCAGCAATCTGGTATCTAATTCAAAATTGCCCAGCTTCAACCTCAGCCTGACTAATTTCAATGAATGTGCTGACAGCAATTTTCCTTGACCACCATTTATATTTTCAACCATTGGTTGTAATTATACTTGAATAAAGTGAACAGCAAAATAAGTTTCCCAAGTTTGGGAAGCTTGGGGACTTGAATCATATGTTTAAAATATAATTTTCAAATAATATACAACACACACACACACACACACACACAACATGGTATTTCAAAAGGCAAAATGCCTTTCCCACATTCCTGTTGTAAATTATGTATGATTAACAAAAAAATTACAGACTTGTATTCATCAATGTGATGAGGGAACAAAAGCAGAATGGCGATTGGTATTGAAGTCGCATTACAAAGTATTATTTCTGAGATGGAGACACATGGAACTGATAATGATGATGAAATCAAGTAAAACAATGTGGTGGAGAAACTCAGCAGGGGGGGGCAGACAGCAGCTGTGGAGGGAATTAAAAGGCAACGTTTCCGGTCAGGACCCTTATTCAAACTCAAGAAGTGACTGAAGAAGGGTCTCAACCTGAAATGTTGCTTATTCAGTCCCCCCACGGATGCTGCCTGAACTGCTGCATTACTCCAGCACTGTGTGCTTTGCTCATTATTTCTGAGAAGTTTGAACTATTCACACTGATATCACTCAATACCGTCCGTCCATTTTTTCAAAGGACTCTCAATAGTCCAAAGTATTTCTCATGTGGAAATCATGAATGCATGTTGCATTGCACATACATCTCAGCCATCACATGACAATTCAATTGAGGCCAATAAATCACTGATAATTTACGAGTGCAAAGACTGACACCGTTATGCAAAGCACTCAAGGCTGAATCTGCAGCAGAAAATGAACTGTTTATGTCCCCGTCCTAATAACCAAAGAATTATTTTTTTTGGTTTCATGGATTAAAATTAGAAATATTTTGAAACTTATTTTGAAGTGGCTTAATCAACCCACTTGAATTGAACTGCAGATGCTGGTTTACCAAATAAAATGCACAAAGTGCTGGAGTGTTTCAGCGAGTCGGGCAGCATCTCTGAAGGACATGGACAGGCAATGTTTCGGGTCGGGACCCTTCTTCATACTGGAGTCCATTTTCTCCGGAGATATACACTAAATTCTGGAGTAACTCAGCGGGTCAGGCAGCATCTCTGGAGAAAATGAATTGGTGACGTTTTGGGTCGAGACCACTCTTCAGACTGAGAGTCAGGGAAGAGGGAAACTAGACGTCTCTGGGGATGCTGTCTGACCCGCTGTTACTCCAACACTCTGTGTCTTTTTCTATTTGCCCACAGTGTGTGTATAATTGACAACTACGGGTTTTTTTTTCATTGCATTAATTCTGCATGAAACTGCAGCAGCATCTCCCTCTGCAACGAGAGCAAGGGACACAAAGAGACTACCTACTTTGCGTCTCAGACTAACAATGCTGGATGCATAAAGGCTGCAGACGGTTGAGGGATTGCACAGTCTGGAGACATTTGCAAACCACTGTGTGTGCTCCTTCGAGTTACACAGTTCACGACAGAATCACTCTACCCAACGGTCTACTCTGCTCCCTGCCTGCCTGGACGCATCGTCTGTTAGTGGACGCAGCTCTCTCCCCGTCTCATCCATGTCCCCATTAACTCAGTGCACGCAGACTGCACGGTACAATACGAAAGCCATACACACACAAGTTACTGGCAAGGGAAGGGAAAGAGGAGCCTGACTTTATTTTTCCTTACTCTGACTTGGTGGCACTTAGGTTTAGTTTCATTTCGTTCAGTTTAGAGATACAGCACGGAAACAATAGATGCAGGAGGAGGCCATTCAGCCCTTCGAGCCAGCACCGCCATTCAATGTGATCATGGCTGATCATTCTCAATCAGTACCCCGTTCCTGCCTTCTCCCCATACCCCCTGACTCCGCTATCATTAAGAGCTCTATCTAGCTCTCTCTTGAATGCATTCAGAGAATTGGCCTCCACTGCCCTCTGAGGCAGAGAATTCCACAGATTCACCACTCTCTGACTGAATTTTTTTTTCCTCATCTCCGTTCTAAATGGCCTACCCCTTATTCTTGAACTGTGGCCCCTGGTTCTGGACTCCCCCCAACATTGGGAACATGTTTCCTGCCTCTAACGTGTCCAACCCCTTAATAATCTTCGGCCCACCAAGTTAGTGCCGACCAGCGATCCCCGCACACTAACTCCATTCTACAACACGAGGGACAATTTGCAATTTTACCGAAGCCAATTGCCCCCCAAACCTGAGATAGACACAAAATGCTGGAGTAACTCAGCGGGACAGGCAGCATCTCTGGAGAGAAGGAATTGTGTTCCACGACCAATGTCTGTTTCACAACCTACAAACCTGTACGTCTTGGCGGGGGGGGGGGGGGGGCACCCGGGGAAACACCCGGGGAAACACCCCCACAGTTACGGGGAGAATGTACAAACTCCGTACAGAGAGAGAGCACCCGTAGTCAGGACCAAACCCGGGTCCCTGGCGCTGCAAGGCACCAACTCTACCGCTACCTCCTTTCAAGCTTCAAGCTGAGTTTAAAGTTTCACCTCTTTACAGGCACCAGGAGAGCAGAGATTGTCCCTGGGACCCCACAGACAGTCACTAGCCACACGGTGTGGCACTGGGAAACCACAGATGCAAGGGGAGGGGAGGGGAGGGGGGGGCAGCAAAATGCCTTTTACCCTTTAACCACAACATCCCACCCCTCCTCCCCCCACCCACCCGCCTATGACCAGCGGCAAAATACTGTCTCGTTTTGAGAGTGTCTCTAAAGTCTGCGACAAGCCCCGAATAAGCGGCAGCACTGGGCTGGCAGGTAATGCCAACGCTGTAGTCGGGGCTGGGGATTACACTGGGCTTGGACTGACCCTGACACAGTGATCAGGGGGTGACAGATGGAGAGGAGGGCGCCGCTCACAATTAGTATCCAGCCGGCACCCGGCCTGCGCCCCTTGTGCCTTTCCTACTGCCTTCACCGAAATGCTGGAAACCAGCGGCATGAGAGGACCGCAGGAGAGCAGACAACAACGACAACGCCAACAACAACAGCGAAAGCTTTCTTTGCCTCACTTGGCAGCCCGATCCCCTCACTGAAGTGCCTTGAACGCAGCACATGTCACACGGTGCGACTAAAAACTGCGAGTGTTCCTTACCCTGTCATTGCCGACGTCCCTCTGCCCCTTAAACTGAGCGGTGGCGGCCGAGGTAGCGCCGGCTCCCCTCTCTGCCGCCTCTCGGTCCTTGCCTCTGTGCAGCTAGTCCCTGCCTCTGCCTCTGCCTCTGCCCAGCCAGGGTTCCGCTGCGCAGTCACTCTCCCCCTCCCTCCCTCCTCTCTCTCCTCCCCCCTCCCTCCCTCCTCTCTCTCCTCCCCCTCCCTCCCTCCCTCTTCTCCCCCCTCCCTCTTCTCCCCCCCCTCCCTCTTCTCCCCCTCCCTCCCTCTTCTCCCCCCCCTCTCTTCTCTTTCCTTTGCTCTCTCTCCCCCCCACTCTCTTCTCCCCCCTCTCTTCTCTTTCCTTTACTCTCTCTTCTCCCCTCTCCTCTTTCCTTTACTCTCTCTTTTTCCCTCTCCCCCTCTCGCTCCCACACAATCCCCTCTCCAAACCCCTCCCCCCCTCCCCTCCCCCTCCACCCTCCCCCTCCTCCCTCCCCCCTCTCCCCCTCTCCCCCCCTCCCTCCCCCCTCCCTCCCCCCCTCTCCCCCCTCCCTCCCCCCTCTCCCCCCACCCTCCCCCCACCCTCCCCCCTCTCCCCCCTCCCTCCCCTCCCTCCCCCCCTCTCCCCCCTCTCCCCCTCCCCCCCCTCCCCCTCCCCCCCCCCCCCTCCCCCCCCCCCCTCCCCCCCTCCCTCCCCCTCCTCCCTCCCCCCCTCCCCCCCTCCTCCCCCCCCCCCCTCCTCCCCCTCCCCCCTCCTCCCCCTTCCCCCCTCCCCCCCCCCCCCTCCCCCTCCCCCCCTCCCCCTCCTCCCTCCCCCCCCCCCTCCCCCTCCTCCCTCCCCCCCTCCCCCCCTCCTCCCCCTCCCCCCTCCTCCCCCTTCCCCCCTCTCCCCCTCTCCCCCCTCTCCCCCCACCCCCTCTCCCCCTCCCCCCCTCCTCTCCCCCCCCTCCTCTCCCCCCCCTCCCCCTCTCCCCCCCCTCCCCCTCTCCCCCCCCTCCCCCTCTCCCCCCCCCCTCCCCCTCTCCCCCCCCTCCCCCTCTCCCCCCCTCCCCCTCTCTCCCCCCTCTCTCCCCCCCCCCCCTCTCCCCCTCCCTCTCCCCCTCCCTCTCCCCCTCCCTCTCCCCCTCCCTCTCCCCCCCCCCCTCTCCCCCTCCCTCTCCCCCCCCTCTCCCTCTCCCCCCCCTCTCCCCCTCTCCCCCCCCCTCCCCCCCCTCCCTCCCCCCCCTCCTCCCCCCCCCCCTCCCCCCCCCCCTCCTCCCCCCCTCTCTCCCCCCCTCTCTCCCCCCCCCTCTCTCCCCCCCCCCTCTCTCCCCCCCCCTTCTCTCCCCCCCCTCTCTCCCCCCCCCTTCTCTCCCCCCCCCTCTCTCCCCCCCCCCTCTCTCCCCCCCCCTCTCTCCCCCCCCCTCTCTCCCCCCCTCTCTCTCCCCCCCCTCTCTCTCCCCCCCCCTCTCTCCCCCCCCTCTCTCCCCCCCCTCTCTCTCCTCCCCCCCCCTCTCCTTTCTCCTCTCCTCTCTCCCCCTCTCCTCTCCCCCCCCCCCTCTCTCCCCCCCCTTCTCTTTCCTTTACTCTCTCTTCTCCCCCCCTCTCTCACACAATCTCCTTCTCCCCCCCTCTTGCCGAGTCCGGGCGACTCTCTGCTGTCCCTCACTCTATATACACCCTCTCTCTTCCTGTACACAGTGAGCACTCTCTCTCTCTCTCTCTCTCTCTCTCTCACACACACGCGTTCTCTCTACTCTGTAAACTGTGTGTCTCTCCCTGGTCTACACCCACCCAGCAGGTGTCGTTTGTGCTTTGTACTATCCCTGGGCAGATCGCTGTCTTCTCCACAGACCCTGGCCTCTTCACGGTTGGTCTGAGTCCCCCCTCTCCACCCAACCCAACCCACCCGCCTCTGCTGTTTAGCAGGGTCTGCTTAAGTTTTAAAGGACTTGAGTGACCCTTCCCGTACACTGCGCTTTCACCGTCTTAATTACAGCGCCAACCTCCCTGTCCATCGCGGTGTGTGTGTGTGTCTGGATCACATTGGCTTTGCACCGTGTGAATTGCAATCAGTCAGAGAGCGCTCCCCCCGCTTGCCCTGACTGTCCCCCGCCTGTATAACTGGCTGGAGAATGAAGAGAGAGCCCTGTGGACCCTTGTGTGTGTGTGTGTGTGTGTGGTGTGTGTGTGGAGTGTGTGGTGTATGAGTGTGTGTGCGCGTGTGCGTGAGTGTGTGTGGTGTGTGTGTGTGTGTGGTGTTCCACTTAGTGTTTGCATCAACGCCTCCGGGGAAGAGACCTCCAGACCAGCCCACTTCTGACACACGTGGCGCAAACCAGTGTCCCTCATATACAGGAGAGGGAAAGGCTCATATACATATCCCCCTCTCATATACAGGAGAGGGAAAGGCTCGCTGATGCTTCCCCGTGGATCGCGGGGACCACCCGGCTGTCTCTGCCACGCCGATTACAACGCCCACCCTTCCCCGCAGGTCGGCACTCTCCACGCCCCCCCCCTCCCCTCTCTCCCCCCGCCCCTTCTACCTGCCGCAAGGTGAAGCGGGCGGATCCACCTTCCCCCTTCACTCTCAGCAAAGGCACCACTTCCAGAATAGAGAGAGATAGAGAGAGAGAGAGAGAGAGAGAGAGAGAGAGAGAGAGAGAGAGAGAGAGACGGGCAGCCGGTGACTGAAGGGGTCGTGACTGAGCCCGAGACTCAGTCACAACCAGACAAATAAAAAGACAATAAGGAGACACAGTGAGATAAAACAACAGCCAGATAAAACAAGAGTGAAAATTAAGTCCAGGGAGTGGTGGTGAGAAAATAATACACAAGTTCAAAATTATATGAAACAAAATAACAAAGTATAG
>NC_135953.1:105097242-105205881 GCF_053455715.1 Rhinoraja longicauda
AACTGGGCAGACTTCAGAATCATTTATAGAGTGTGATTGCAACATGTGTCAAATGGTACTTTAGGAGCGAAGGATCTGCAGCATTGCAGCATCTGCAGCCTTCTTTGCTTTTGCCAAGGACACATACTCCCACTTCAAAATATCTATTACAGACACTCCCTGACTTACACAATGGGCGACTTACATAAGTTTAGTGTAGTTTAGTTTTGTTCAGTTTAGAGATACAGCACGGAACCTGGCCCTTCGGCCCACCGAGTCTACACTGACCAGCGATCTCCATACACTAGTACTATCCCAGTAGCTAGGAACAATTTACAATTGTTACCAAAGTCAATTAACCGACAAACCTGCACATCTTTGGAGTGTGGGAGGAAACCAGAGCACCCGGGGAAAACCCATGCGGTCACACGGGAAATGTACAAAATCCATACAGACAGCACCCATAGTCAGGATCGAACCTGGGTCTCTGGCGCTGTGAGGCAGCAACTCTACTGGTGCGCCACCGTGCCGCCCTCATGGTAAACTCGCACTTAGATAAACAATTCTGTCCTGTGTCCCCCTGGTGCAAGCAAGGCAATTTGTAATTTCCACAGCACCGTAGGATCACTCAGGTTTACATCGGAAACAAGCGGCAAAGGCGGCGGTGATTACCCAGAAGGCCCCGTGCCACAGAAAGTGCCCTGGATGCAGCTGGACACCACTGAGACAGTTAATAAACTCAGTGAGTTATTTCGGGCAGGGGATGGGGTTGGTGATTCTAACTTATGCATAAACTGACTTACATAAGTGTTCACAAAACTATTTTCATTTACTGCAATTTTAACTGGTTACAAGTCAAAATTGTCTTATTGCTGACAAATTTGATTTAATCCACTTTTGATGCGCTAAATAGGTGCTGCATTTAGTGTTAGCATGTAGTAGGACCTTCCAGGGAAACTTTGGGGAAAAAAAATATTGAAAATAATGCTGATAGGGTAGACCTCTGTGCTGAAACAGAACCTGTACTGTTCATGGGGCATTTGCAGGGACTGCATCATTCCAGGTGTGTTTAGTTTAGTTTAGTTTAGTTTAGTTTAGTTTAGTTTAGTTTAGTTTAGTTTAGTTTAGTTTAGTTTAGTTTAGTTTAGTTTAGTTTAGTTTAGTTTAGTTTAGTTTAGTTTAGTTTAGTTTAGTTTAGTTTAGTTTAGTTTAGTTTAGTTTAGTTTAGTTTAGTTTAGTTTAGTTTAGTTTAGTTTGATTTGGTTTGGTTTGGTTTGTTTTGGTTTGGTTTGGCTTGGTTTGGTTTGTTTTGGTTTGGTTTGGTTTGGTTTAGTTTAGTTTAGTTTAGCTAAATCAATGTTTGCAGAATTCTCTCCATGGCAGCCAAGCTAAGGCAGCAGAAAGGGTTGCCATGGAGATGAATGTTGGGTGGGGAGATGTGGTGATTTCCAACATATCTGGGCTTCCTCCAATCCATGAATGACCTTATTGACTCCTGTATTGTGAATTGGTCTGAGCCATTTGAGATCAAGGGGCCAGTAATCTCTGCAAGCATTCCACAATTCGTTCTCTCAAAGGACCAGTGTTGGTCCCTTTACCTTTCAGTCAGTAAAGGGACCGCCACTGGCTGGTTCAGCATAAGGCTGACTGCAGGGCACTGAGCGAGGAAGATGCAATGTAAAGGACATCGATGATTCTGTGAAGAATCTTTAAATGGTGATCCCATTCCCCAGTCTATGAAAAGTGCTCCTAATGTTTCTCTGGGTGTGTAATAAAGGTTGAAGACCCCCCCCCCCCCAAAAAAAATCCCAACAGTATCTGCCAGCAATGAAGAAAACGTGCAGTGCACGACCTATTTCTGTGACTGATACCAAGGAAAGATCAGCTATGCTAAGCAGAACCATGCACAGGATAGAAGGTAGAAATAAAGAACTGCAGATACTGGTTAATACACAAAAGGACACAAAGTGCTGGAGTAACTCAACATGTCAGGCAGCATCTCTGGAGAACATGGAGTGGTGACATTTCGGGTCTGAAATAGGGTCTCAACCCGAAGCATCACCTATCCATGTTCTCCTGGGATGCTGCCTGACCTGCTGAGTTACTCCAGCACTTTGTGTCTTTTCATGCACAGGATAAACCAGGCCAATTCGCCGCGTGCTAGAAATGATCACATGTGCAAGCAAACACACAATATGTGCACAAATGGGTCCAATCACTGGATATGGTCTACCTCACCCAAAATTTTATTAACAAATCCCACTTCAAGTCATGAGATGAGACTACAATTGATGAATTTATGCCATTATCATTTCTTCCAGCAGTTCTGATGAAACTTCGATGTTGCCTAGCCTGCTTGGTATGTTCAGCATTTTCTGCTTTTGTTTCTGTAATTTATTGTCTATTGTCTATTGTATTGTCTATTATAATCCTGTGTAAGGCAAACAAAGACAAGTATTTAATTAGGGGGAATCCAAAGTATGGGCAGCACATGAGTGGCAGAGTGGTGCAATGGTAGAGCTGCTGCCTTACTGTGCCAGAGACCCGGGTTCGGTTCTGACTATGAGTGCTGTCTGCATGGAGTTTACATGTTCTCCCTGTGATCGCATGGGTTTCCCTGGGCTGTCCGGTTTCCTTCCAAATTCCAAAGACGTGCAGGTTTGTAGGTTAATTGGCTTCTGTGTATTGTCCCAAGTGTGTAGGATAGAACTCGTGTCCAGGTGATCGCTGGTCGGCACAGACTTGATGAGCCGAAGGGCCTGTTTCCACGCTGTATCTCGAAACTAAACTAAACAAAAACAATCCACGTAGAACAGTCGCTCAGTTCCAGAGCCAAGGTGAAGTCGCAAGAGCAGATCCTATCCACTGGTATGTCCTTATGGGAAGCAAAATAAAGGGGGAACAGTCATATTCTTCAAGACAGATGCTGATGGAATTTTTAAGTTGACAGGAAAATGTGAAGAATTTAGCCGTAAAACTGGGGAATACAGATGGCCAAAGATTGCGGATGATCTAATTTGCCCATCATCATGCAGGTACTCACGGTACTCACATGATGTAAAGGTAATGGATTTGTTGACTCATTGAAGCAATCAATCTTCTTCAAGTAGGCTGCAATGGAGCTGAATGAAACAAAGAGGTACACTCGGGAATCAAACTCATCTGTTCCTTCCACACGCGCTACACTTACCACCTATCAGGTCTCAAATTACACATATATAGTTTCCTAAAGTATTATCCCCCTGAAACTTTCCATAAAATGACCTTTAGAGCAACCAACACATTTCCCTTATAAATTCCTTTCTGATATAAAATTGAGTCAGGGTCTGAATTCATTGGTGGAGGGACTCCCATAGGCAAAGCTGATATGATTCCCATGTACTCTCTTTGGAGAGTGCTAACAGATAGATTACATGTCATAACAACAGTCTGAGAGAGAGGAGTCTATAAGACTTAAGTGCAGGAGCAGCCTTCATCCTGCTGTAAATCAAGAAGATAAAATCACTGGTGCATAAAATCATGAAGGGAACAGAGAGAGTGAATGTACAAAGGCATTTTCCTAGGGTAAGGGAATCGAGAACTAGAGGCCATAAGTTTAAGGTGAGTAAATGAGAGGCAACCTTTTCACACAAATTGTGTTCGGCCTCTGGAACAAGCTGCCAGTGAAAGTAGTTGAGCCAATAACAACACCTAAAAGACATTTGGGCAGGTACATGGAGAGGGACAGTTTTACCAGCTTTTCATTCCCTACAGACTAACTCCAGCTCGGTTTTTGTCTTTTCTTCCATGAAGGCAAGCATAAAATATTTATTTCACTTGCCTGACTTTTCTTTAGTTCCACCTGTATTATTTTTCCTAAGACCATGTTAACTTTTGCTACTTTTTCCCTTTTTAAAATTTCTCTTGAAGGTTTTCTAGTCTGTTTTTATTTTTGTTTTTCTTGCTAGATTACACTCAAGAATTTCACTGTGTTGACAATTAACATATGTGACAATAAAAAGCACAATTGACTATTGACTATTCTGTTTTCCCCTTTCCTTATCAATAACTTGGTTCTCAATTGCTGAATTCTGAAATATTCCCAATCCTTAAGTGTTTTGCGTTTTTGAGTGACATTTCAAGCCGATTTATCTTATATCATTTTTAACTTCTCTTGTACACCAAAGATGAGCCACTTTTCCTTCTTTTTTCATTTAAGACACTATTGTAAACTATGTATTAATTCTTAAAATTTTAACAATTGGTTATCTACAGTCTCCTTTGAGTGTAGTTTCCAATACTCCTCAACTTACTCATGCCCCATCCCTTTATAGTTTTTAACTTAAAACTCAGGTTTTTAATGTAACTAAATTATTGTCAATCTTCTACCATATTCTGGTCACTATTCCTGGGGTCATTTTACCTACAAGACTACTATTTAATCTTTTCTCGTTCCACTATACTGCATCCAAAATTGTATGCTCCTTTGTTGCATGCTCAACGTACTCAATAGAGAATCAAAGATAACGTTAGATGCCATAAGCAGGGCTGGAAGGCAAGGTGTATGCCCATCGAGGTTAGCTGTAGAGGTTTTGCAGGGCAATCGCTCCACAGAGCCTTGAGTGCACTGGGCATCACCGGAATGGAGAGGAGAAGAGTCATCAAGAACACCACAGAGGCAGCGGAGAAAGCCTCCAGATGGCTCTGGATCAGGAGAGGAGGTCCATGGGGAGGAGCAAATGCCACCAGAACACAAGTTGTGGTCTGATCAACCACGGCTGGGTCGCCCGGGCGAGGGTGTCTGATGTTGAAAGACCTGAAATACCCAATGACCCCAGGTTACATCACTGATGATGGGTTCAGGAGCATCAAGAGATGTATTTTTTATTTTTTTTTAAAGAAAGATTTGGGACCCACTTCATCAATACTGTGCTAATCCATTGTATTCTCCTTACATTCCAATCAACTCCTCCAGTTTCTACCAATCACCAACACACTCAGGCAATGCATGTCAGCAATTAACCTATGAATTAGCTCCTCTTTGGGAAGTGGTAGAAACCGCAGCAACCAAAGGAAACTCAACCGAACACATGACGAATGTGCAAACTGCATGCAGACAACACTGGAGGTCAGGATTGAACTGATGTGGCTGGAGCTGTGAAGCAGCAAATCTACTGGCTGCACCACTGTGCCAGCCTTTAGATCCAGAAAACCATTTAGATTACTTGATTTTATTCTCAGTTTTACTCCTAATTTTGGTTTGCCCAATATTTATGGAGATTACAGTCCCTAATACAATCTTATTAAATGGACATCTAATTTCCTAGATTTATACCAAGCATTACATTACGATCACTGTTTAGGGGTCTTTACTCTTTGTTATTTATTGGCACCATGCAAACTGGTTTTACTTCACCATTGAATGAGCTTAAAATCTTTTCACATTATTTTTTACCCCATACTTTATCATTAGAGCTAGCATTCCAAAATGTAAGTATCCTGGAAAATTCTAATTCTCAGTATTGGTCATATTGTGACTGTGTCTGAAGAAGGGTCTCGACCCGAATCGTCACCTATTCCTTCTCTCCATAGATGCTGCCTGACCTGCTGAGTTACTCCGGCTTTTTGGGTGCATCTGCACAACAGCTCCTAGTTTGTATCTATTTAATTTTATTTGTCCCAATAGTTAGACTTATTGCATGTAGTTCAGATAAGAGGCTCTTTGTTTTGTTAATTTTGCTATTTGACTCTAATGGCAGATATGCTCTTTTGTTTGACACAAAATTCTGGAGTAACTCAGTGGAGAAAAGGAATAGGTAACATTTCGGGTCGAAACCTTTCTTCAGACTGAGATTTTGTGTCTATCTTCGGGGTAAACCAGCATCTGCAGTTCCTTCCTACACATTGCTTCTGCTATTTGTTTGTATACATTGACTTATCCTGACATATTGTGTTTATCATGAACCATTTTACTATCCTGCACTTTCCTTTCCCTTTAACTTTCTAAATTTTCCCTCACCCAAACCTTCCCACAACTTTTTTCTTCAAATGAGACACAAGGAACTGCAGATGCTGGCATCTTGAGCAAAACACGAAGTGCTGGAGTAACTTAGTCCGGCAATATCTGTGGAGGGAATGGGCAGACAATGTTTTGGGTCGGGACATCTGAAGAAGGGTCCTGATCTGAAATGTCCATTCATCTGTCCATTCCCTCCTCAGATGCTGCCAGACCTTCTGAGTTCCTCCAGCACTTTGTGCTTTTCTCTTCTAAACCACATCTGATGTTGAAAGACCCGAAATACCCAATGACCCCAGGTTACATTACTGATGATGGGTTCAGGAGCATCAAGAGATGTATTTTATGATGTATTCAGGCTGCTAGGACATTCATCCCAACCTAATCCAAGTGAAGCACATCCCAATGGAACAATTGCCTGTTTTCCCACTTCAGATGGCAGAGCTCCCTGAATTGAAAACATTTTTTCCCATGTGCTGTACCATAATATTTCATCTACAAGGAGGAAATTCTGACAGTGCAGCAATCTCTGTGTGTTGCACTGAAGTGTAGATTCTATGGGACTTTAAGGAAGGCTCTTTTGCTGCGGGAGGAAGATTGCCACAACTTAATCACTACTCATTCCATATATGATTCAAAATGTTGCTTTGATTGAGTATTTGTTCTTAATATCTTATTTTGTTTTCTGTCTTGTCATTCTACGTTATGAGTATAATTAATTGGGTGGCACTGTAGCGCAGGGATAGAGTTGCTGCCTTACAGCGCCAGAGACCCAGGTTCGATCCTGACTACAGGTGCCGTCGGTATGAAGTTTGCACATTCTCCCTGCGACCGCGTGGGTTTTCCCCGCGTGCTCCGGTTTCCTCCCACACTCCAAAGACATGCAAGTTTGTACGTCAATTGCTTCTGTAAATTGTCTCTAGAGTGTATGACAATGCTAGTGTACGGGGTGATCGCTGGTCGACATGGACTCGGTGGGCCAAAGGGCTTTATTCCACGCTATTTCTCTAACGCCTAAATTAATCTGGTATTTGTTATTCCCTCAATCCATCTGATACTGATATGGAAAGTGTAATGGAATAAAATAAAAGAGAACGCTATGGTTGTTGCATTTGTTTCTGTGTAATAAAATGCCCTGCACAGTCCAGTCCCAAAAAGGAGATACCTCATACTCTTGCATTGGACCATTCAGAATTCAGGAGGAGAGAGTCAAAAACTTCAAATTCCTGGTCATGCATATCTCTGGAGATCTGTCCTGGACCGAGCATGTTGATGCAATTATAAAGAAAGCCCAACAACGCCTCTACTTCCTGAGAAGATTGAAGAGATTTAGTATGTCAATGAATACTACTTTCTTGAACTTCTGCAGGTGTACATGAAGAGCCTATTGACTGGCATCGCGGCTTGGTTTGGATATTCAAACACTTGGCATGGTGGCGCAGCGGCAGAGTTGCTGCCTTACAGCACCAGAAAACCGTGCTCGATCCTGACTACAGGTGCTGACTGTACGGAGTTTGTACGTTTTCCCCGTGACCACGTAGGTATTCCCTGGGTGCTCCGGTTTCCTCAAAGACGTACAGGTTTGTAGGTTAATTTGGCTTCTGTAAATTGTCCCTAGTATGTAGGATAGTGTTAGTGTACGGGGATTGCAGGTTGGCACGGACTAGGTGGGCAGAAAGGCCTGTTTCCTCGCTGTATCTCTAAACTAAACTTTAAAAAATCACTGCCCAGTCCATCATGGGTACTGACCTCCCCACCATCGAAGGAGCCGCTCCATCAAAAAGGCAGCCAACATCACCAGTGACCCACACCACCCTGGCCACACACATTTCACCTCTGCCATCAGGAAGAAGCCTGAAAACTGTAACTGCTAGGTTCAGGAACCGTTTCTTCCCTACAGCCATCAGGCTATTAAACACTTCAAACAAGCTCTGAACTACAACGGACTTGGGGGCGTTATTTTTGACTTTGCACTATTATTGTTTGATTTTTCAAATTAATACACACAGAACTTTTTTTGTTGTTTATTATGGGTTTTACAAGGTACAATGTTTACCTATCTGTTGTGCTGCTGCAAATAAGAATTTAATTGTTCCGTTTCGGAACACATAAAACACTCTTGACTCTTGATTCTCAGTCAATTTTTGTTTCCAGTCAGGGAGAAGAACCTTATTTATTTTTCTTGTGGTCTGGGCAGTGCTGATGAGGCACGTCGCCCTGAGGGCATTGAGAGTCAGCCACATGATGTGGACCTGCAGTCATTTATCAAGCTGATTGAGTCAGAGATGGCAGGCTCTCTTCCCTAAAGGCCATTAGATGAGCAGTGGGGCTTCTATAGTAATAATATGTCAGCCTTTAAGATCAGGTTTCCCACAAAATATCACAGGCTTTGTAAAACTTAACACTTTTCTCTGGTGGTTTGCGCCAATATGTTGTACCGGCATCTCTGTAAAGTTAAAAATCATTTTCTCTCTCCGGCAACGTGATACGTATGTTTATTAATAGTGTGACTCCTTGCTAAAAAAGGCAATGGTTAAATGAATTTTGCAAGTTGTTCGGTTTGGATTGAAACTCACAATCTCCAGGCTACTGAAAAGAGGAAATATTTCATGTCTTCTTAAATTCTTTCCTCTATTAGTTCCATGGAACAAAAATTACTGTAAGTTCAATGAACTTATGTTCCCACTAACATGTCAGTGAGTGTTAATGCACCAGATGTCAAAGACAAGCACTTTAAACGCACGTTCTGTGCTTGTAAAGGTTACACTTTAGCTTCTGATGTTGTTATTTGTCTTGTTCCTTCTCTGAGAGCTGTGTACAATATAATAATCAGTCCTCCAATGTGCAGAGGTCTTCCTGCAACCCAATTATAATTGTCATTCTACCTCAGCATCAGCTGGTTTATAGCATCATTGCATTTTATAGCATCACAGCAAGGAAGGAACACATTCACTGCATTCTTCTCTCTAAGGCAGTCCCTCAGGGTCAAGGATAATTTGCTTCCATTTCTGTATTGTGGGTTCTGAGGTGGTTTAGGTTTAAGTTTATTATCATAATAATACCGAGGCACAGTGAAAAGCTTTGTTTTGCATGCTATCCATACAAATCAGATATACTTTACATAAATGTAACCAATCAAGCTCGAGTACAATAGATAGAGCAAAGGAGAAGATGCAGAGTACAGAATAGAGTTCTCAGCATTGCAGCGAATCAGTTGTAAAGACAATATCCACAGCAGTGTCGAGGTGAATCACACTGCACTCTCTCTTATAGAAGGACTGTCCCATGGGGTAGAAGCTGTTTCTGAGTCTGATGATGGGCGCTTTCAATCTTCTTCTGTCGGACGGGAGCAGGGAGAAGAAGAGATGGTAGGGATGGGACAAGTCTTTTAATATGTGTAGGAAGGAACTGCAGATGCTGGTTTAAACCAAAGATAGACACAAAAAGCTGGAGTAACTCAGTGGGACAGGCAGCATCTCCGGAGAAAAGGAATGGGTGATGTTTCGGGTCGAGACCCTTGTTCAGAATCTGAAGGGGCATAGATTATAACAGGGGCATAGAATATAAGAGTGGGTGGTTAATGTTACACCTATATCAAACATTAACTGAGTAAGAACTGGAGTACTGTGTAGTTCTGGACACCATTCTAAAGGAAGGATGGGATTGTTTTGGAGAGGGCATGGTGGAGACTGACCAGGATGGGCTCGGGCTGGGATATAGGAGTATCAGCCATGAGAGAACGTATTACAAATCTTGTTTTAGGAGAGATTGGATAGACTTGGTTTGTTTTCCTTGCAGTGAGAAGGCAGAGGGTGTGCAAAATTATAAAGGGTGCAGTTAATATAAACAGTGATAAACCTCTACTCTCAGCTGAGGTTTCAAAGGTTTATGTGGACATAGCTTTAAGTTAAGATGTTGGAGATTTAGAAGGGGTTTGAAGATTTTTTTTCACCCAGGATGTGGTTGAAATCCTGAAGCCCTGCCTAAGAAGGTTGTGGAGGCATGTATTCTCACACCTTTTAAGAAGTTCATACTTGAAATGCCATGGTCTAGAAATCATTGAAACCTGTGGACCAAGTGCTGAATTATTTTTTTTGTCTAGACAGGTACATAATTGTCAGCACGGCCACAATGGGTCAAAGGGCTTTTCTCCACGCAGTATTACTCTGTACGTTATACTTTTTAATGAAATACATGGGGTTTCAAAATTTGATTTGAATGATTTTTATTGATGGCCTAAAGCTTACAGCAGAATTGCTATATTTGTTTTGTACAAAGAAAAAGGTGTTTAAAAAAAAAATGATGTACCTTAAAGAGCAAAGAAACTGATGCAATGTGGGCCGAAGGGCCTGCCCTGTACTGTACCGTTCTATGCTCTTTGCATGTTTTATGATACGCTGATGCATAAAATGCAGTTGTTACTTTTCCTTTATTAGTTAGCTAGATAACCAGAGAGGAAAGGCAGGTGAAAATACTTCCCATGGTGTATTATTAATCCACTATTACTGGAGCGGCCCAGAGGTGGAGTTGCTGCCTTACAGCGCCAGAGCCCTGGGTTCAATCCTGACTACGGGCGCTGTCTGCACAGAGTTAGTACGTTCTCCCTGTGATCGCGTGGGTTTTCTCCGGGTACTCCAGTTTAATCCCACACTCCAAAGACATGCAAGTTTGTGGGTTAATTGGATTCACTAAAAAAAAATGTAAATTGTGAATGGTGTGTAGGATAGTGCTAGTGTACGCTAGCTAATACACTGTACGGTCTAAAGCCAAAAGACTATTACTTGGCAGGGCTTCGAATTCCAATGAAAGTTTTATACATCATATCAATTTAACACCTTTGTTTTTAATAAATGTCAGAGAATCACTCAAGCTGTTTACACAGCCATTAAAGAATTTCTGCAAACCTTTACATACTTTCCAGGGGCTCTGGAGCTTATGACCTTGCAGCACAATGATATGTAAACAACCGAGATATTTTGTAAACCAGTCTGAAGTAGCTAAGCATATGTCATAAATATTCGTAGACCTCTATATCTTATAACGTATTTCCATTAAGCCTATGCTTAACTCTAAACATTTTGAGACCAATAATTTCTCAATAAAGCAAATCAATATAATTAAGAAATATAATCACTTCTCTCTAATCAATGGATTAGTGAAAAGTCCATTCTAAAATGGCCGATCTGAATTCTACCATGTATCCTTTAGTTTCTAGACACAGCGTGGAATCAGGCCCTTCAGCCCACCAAGTCTGCGCAACCAACAACTAGTTCTATCCTACACTCTATGGACAATTCAGAGCAGCCAATTAACCTATGAACCTGCACGCCTTTGGAGTGTGGTAGGAAACTGGAGCACCTGGAGAAAACCCATGCGGTCACAGGGAGAACGTACAAACTCTGTACCCATGGTCAGGATCAAAGCTGGATCTTTGGCACTGTAAGGCAGCAACTCAAGCTGAATGTACCAAGTAGCTTTCTCCCTCTTTCCCACCATTTCATTTCCCAGTCATGTTCTATACTTTGTGGCAGTACAGATAATGTAAATTGGGCGTCATATGAATGTCGGGCACTGATTGCTAACTCTCTGAGTCTCTCTAACGGAGTGTTATTGTTTGTCAAAATTCACCCTGGTGTCTTTCCTATCTGGTCCACTAGCTAATTAATAAAGGAAAATAATCATTAATATTGTGCCTTTCACAAATGCAAGAGATCAAAGTACTTTACTGCCAATTATATATTACTGATGTAATATTATTATATTGTAGGGGCGGCACAGTGGCGCCGAGGTAGAGTTGCTGCCTTAAAGTGCCAGAGACCCGTGTTCAAACCTGACTATGGGTGCTGTCTGTACAGAGTTTGTATGTTCTCCCTGCAACCGCGTGGGTTTTCTCTGGTTTCCTCCCACATTCAAAAGAAGTGCAGGTTTGTAGGTTAATTGGCTTCTGTAACTTGTCCCTAGTGTGTATCTCTAAACTAAACTAATCTCTAAATAAGGCAGCCAATTTGAATCACAGGAAACAACAGTGACCACACTGCCATTTTGGAATGTCCTGAGGTATATCAATATGAAATACAAACTCTTTCTTCATGGCTAAGGTTAACCATCTCTCGCAAGCAAAAGAAAAACTGCAGGATGAACTCAATGGGTCAGACAGCATCTGGCAAGGCAAAGGGATGGTCGATGTATCAGTCCTGATGCAGGGTCTTGACCAAAAATGTCAACAATCCCTTTGCTTCCACTGAAGAGATCCTCTACCAGTTTTTTTGTTTGTTCCAGATTACAGCATTTGCAAACTCTCCTGTCTCCAGGTTAATCATCAATCTTTTTGAGTTGAAATGATATTATAGAGTCATAGTCATACAGTGTGGAAACAGGCATTTCGGCCTAACTTGCCTACACTGTCTGTGTCTGAAGAGTCTGAAGAAGAGTCTTGATCCAAGACGTCACCCATTCCTTCTTTCCAGAGATGCTGCCTGTTCCGCTGAGTTTCAACAGCATTTTGTGTCAATCTTCGGTGTAAACCAGCATCTGTAGTTTCTTCCTACACACTGACAAACATGTCCCACCTGCCTGCATTTGCCCCATATCCCTCTAAACCTGTCCTATCAACATACCTGTCTGAATGTTTCTTAAATGTTGCGATTGTACCTACCTCAACTACCTCCTCCAGCAGTTTGTTCCATACACCCACAACCCTTTGTGTGAAAAGGTTACCCCTCACTTTCCTATTAAATCTTTCCCCCTCACCTTAAACTTTCAACCCCTCACCTGTTTTCTTGATACATTGGATCATTTGCACTGTGATCACCAGATTACAGGCCCTTTTACCACATGATACATTTACCACACTGGCATAGAGTGCCCACATGATTCGTTCATGCTGTGGCAAGGAATTCTACTGCCCTTATATCTAGATCCAGGAAACCCTCACTCCATCTTGCTTGTAGCATTTCACTTAAAGGTATGCCTTACCAGCAATAGCTCTTAATGGAAACACAATGTATATATAAAAGTTGTTAAAAAAACATGAATACATTATTGGAGGAGAAGATATTAAATAAACACGTTGGTGTCAAAGGGGCAACAAGGATATTAAAGGAGCATGAGGCATCAATGAGACACAGACATTAAATGAGTATTAAAGTAGAACAGAGACAATAAATATATGAGGAAATTAACAGGGCATGAAGATATGAAAGCATCATGAAGATGTTAAACAGATACAAAATGGTAAAGAGATGCAAAGGCATAAAGGGTAATGCAAGTCAAAGGACTTCAAAGCAAAAGGTTGATATGAAACATGAAGACATATCAAAGCAAAGGCACTAAAAGGACATTGAGACATGAAAGTGTCATGAAAGCATTAATGAGACATGAAAACATTATAACAACATTAAGACATTATAACAACATTAAGCAGTTGTACAGGGCATTGGTGAGACCACACCTGGAGTATTGCGTACAGTTTTGGTCTCCTAATCTGAGGAAAGGCATTCTTGCCATAGAGGGAGTACAGAGAAGGTTCACCAGATTGATTCCTGGGATGGCAGGACTTCCATATGAAGAAAGACTGGATAGACTCGGCTTGTACTCGCTGGAATTTAAAAGATTGAGGGGGGATCTTATAGAAACGTACAAAATTCTTAAGGGGTTGGACAGGCTAGATGCACGAAGATCGTTCCCGATGTTGGAGAAGTCCAGAACAAGGGGTCACAGTTTAAGGATAAGGGGGATGTCTTTTAGGACTGAGATGAGAACGTTTTTTTTCACACAGAGTGGTGAATCTGTGGAATTCTCTGCCACAGAAGGTAGTTCATTGGCTATATTTAAGAGGGAGTTAGATGTGGCACTTGTGGCTAAAGGGATCAGGGGGTATGGAGAGAAGGCAGGTACGGGATACTGAGTTGGATGATCAGCCATGATCATATTGACTGGCGGTGCAGGCTCGAAGGGCCGAATGACCTACTCCTGCACCTATTTTCTATGTTTCTATGTTTCTAAGACATTAAATGTGCAGAAATTCATTTATAGAATAAGTGGACATTAAAGGCACATGAATACATGGTCCCACTGGGAATACAGTGCGGAAACAGGCTTTTCGGCCCACCGAGTCTGTGCCGACCAGCAATCACCTTTCTACGCACAAGGTTCAATATACAATTTTTACCAAAGCCAATTAACCAACAAACCTGTATGTCTTTGGAGTCTGGGAGGAAACCGGAGTACCAGAAAGAACATATAAACTCTGTACAGACAGCACCCGTAGTCAGCATCGAACCTGGGTAAACAGTGGTGTAGGATAGTGCTAGTGCATGGGGTGATCGCTAGAAGGCATGGACTTGGTAGGCCGAGGGTCCTGTTTCCGCGCTGTATTTCTAAAGTCTAAAGTCGAAAGTATAGAGGTATAAAGACTGGTGATAATGATATGCAGCTGTCCTCTTTCTCTTGATCTAGGTTGTAAACTGATAAAAACTAACTGTTTTTTAGGTGCCTCAGCCATTTAAATCCCGGAGAAAATGTTGCTATAATTCCAAATGAATCATCGTCCTTTATCCTGCCTATAGGATAATGGGAAAGGATTTTTTGTCTGATTAAATAGGGGGAACAGCTGATTAGAAACACATCAATCCTCTCTCTATCCTCATCCATTTCTTATTCCAGGCAAAAGAGATTGAAAGTAGTGCGTAACTATCCCCTTATGCAATCAATCATTCATTCTGGATGTTAAGGTAGAAAACATATTTAATAGAAACACAAGAAACTGCAGATGCTGAAAGCTGGACTGAAAAAATGCTGGAAGAAATCAGCAGGCCAGGCAGCATCCGTGGAAGGAAATGAACAGTCTGCATTTTGCGTTGATACCCTTCTTCTGATCTGATTATTTTAATAGGCTAGATGATTAGGGTGGCACAGTGGCGCAGCAGTAGAATTGCTGCCTTGGAGCGCCATGGACCTGGGTTCAATCCTGACTATGGGTGCTGCCTGTATGGAGTTTGTACGTTCTCCCTGTGAGTGCGTGGGTTTTCTCCGGGTGCCCCAGTTTCCTCCCACACTCCAAAGATGTCGAGGTTTGTAGGCTAATTGGTTTTGGTAAAATTGTCCCTAGTGTGTAGGAATGTGCTAGTGTGTGGGGTCGGTATGCCGAAGGGACTGTTTCCATGCTGTATCTCTAAAATTGAATGGTAAAGTCTATAATGTCTTCTGCCTTCCATTGTTCAAAATTACACTTGTCTATTTTCATGCTTTCTGCTCAGGACAAGTGGACCAAGGAAATACAAGAGTAATTCTGGTTTTGTATGAACACTGACAAAGCCAGAGCAGGTGACTAAAGAAGGTGATTGCTCGAGGGTACTTCGTGTTAAGCGTTAGATGCTGCTCTATTGCTGTGCAAAAATATCAAACATTGTCATAAAATCCTGGATTCTGGACTACCTCACTAACCGACCACAGTATGTGAGAACAAAGGACCTGGTCTCGGACATGGTGGTCTGCAGCACTGGGGTTCCGCAGGGAACAGTGCCAACTCCATTCTTGTTCACCCTGTATACTGCGGACTTCAGGCACAGCTCTGCAAACTGCTATCTACAGAAGTTCTCTGACGACTGCCATCGTCGGCCTCATCACAGGCGACGATGACAGGGCGTACAGAGAAATGATGAAGGAGTTTGTGGACTGGTGCCAGTGGAACCACCTCCGGTGGAGGGGAAGAGACTTGACAAGCTGGTCAGGAAGGCCAGCTCTGTCCTGGGTTGCCCCCTCGACTCAGTGCAGGCGGTGGGAGAGAGGAGGATGATGGCAAAATTAACATCGATGCTGGACAACGACTCCCACCCCATGCAGGACACTGTCATTGCACTGAGTAGCTCCTTCAGTGACAGACTCCTTCATCCCAAGTGCGTGAAGGAGAGATATAGGAGGTCCTTCCTTCCCACTGCTGTGAGACTGCACAACCAGCACTGCTCCCAGCAGACAAGTCAACAGTAACAGTTAAGGAATACACAGTAAACTGATGACAATTTATCCTTGTCTTTACTTTTATTTATAATGAATGGTCTCTTGCTATCCACTTTGCTGCTGTAACATTGTAAATTTCCCCGGTGTGGGACAAATAAAGGAATCTATATTCAAGATTCAAGAGATTCAAGATTCAAGATAGCTTTATTTGTCATCCAATATTGAACGAAATTCAGTCACCCACAGTCCAACAATAAAAGCATTAAATAGGCATTAAAATTACACAACCCCAAAAACACACAAAAAAAGAAACATCCATCAAAGAAACATCCATCACAGTGAGTCTCCTCCAGTCCTCTCCTCACTGTGATGGAAGGCCACAATGTCTTTCCCTTCTCCTGCCGTCTTCTCCCGCGGCCAGGTTGTTGTGGTTGCAGGCCGCGCCGGATGGTCCGCAGCGGCCCGAGCCTAAGGCGAGTCGCAGTCGCTCCCGCAGCCTCCGAAGACGGCCGGCTCCGCCGATGATAAGTCCGATCCGGGGCGGACGAACACGCTGCCGCTGTTGCTGCACGTCGGGGCGGTCGTGGCTCCCGACATTGAAGCCCCCGCCCAGCAGAGAAAAATCCCGCGGCCTATTTTAGGCCGCGCCGGACGGTGAAATGTCCGCGGCCCAAGCCCCGCGACCCCGGGGCGGGCGAACACGCTGCCGCTGCCGGAGCTCCCGATGTCGGCATCCACGCAGCCCGAGCCTAAGGCGAGTCGCAGCCGCTCCCGCAGCCTCCGAAGACGGCCGGCTCCGCTGATGGTAAGTCCGGTTCGCGGGCTCAGCGAACCAGAGCCCTGGAGGCCGCCAGCTCCAGGAGTTGGGCCGATGGTAGGCCGCAGCAGGATCGGAGACAACACCCAGAAAACAAAGGTCGGGTCTCCGTTCGGAAGGGACACATATTTACAATTTTACAGTTCCCCCCCTCCCCCCCACGTACACACATAGTACACAAACACAAAAACACGACATCACAACTACAATTAAGACAAAAAAACAACAAAAACACAAAGACAAATGGACCGCAAGTAAGCCGCAGCTGCTATGGCAGCGCCGCCATTTTGGATGATGGCTGGATTACTATTGGGAAAATGAATCCAATTTGTCCCATTCACCTTTCCTTGACAGCAAGTCTCCTTTCTGTATTGATATTGTTGACAATCCTGGAGAATGGGCTGAGGTAGAGAAATGTAGAAACACAGAACTGCAGGTGCTGGTTCGCACAAAAGGACACCAAGTGCTGGAGTAACTCAACGGGTCAGGCAGCATCTCTAGAGCATATGGCTAGGCGACATGTCAGGTCGCCACCCTTCTTTAGTCTCAAGAAGTGTCCTGACCTGAAACGTCAAGTATCCTTGTCCTCCAGAGATGTTGCCTGACCCATTGAGTTACTCCAGCACTTTGTGTCCTTTTGGAGTAGAGACGTGGCTGTCAGTGAACTCATTTCTTCTTCACTCATTTAACTTTTCTAGGTTTAGACGGGTGAGGGGAATACAAGCTCTTAAAAAGTATAACAAAAACTTGAGTCTCTGGAGGATCTTTCACATTCCCTTTAGAAAGCCCAAGGTACTTTGCAGCAGGTGAACATTATTGAGTGCGGTCACTATTGTAGGAAACATGACAGCCATTTTATACATCGCAAACTCTCAATAAAGGCAATGTGATAAAAATCAAACAATCTGCTCTATCTCTTCTCAATCCCTGTTCCAGACGTACACTGTCCCTATCCCCGAACACGATCTCATCTCCTACAGATCCAAGGCGTATGGGCCCCAGCTATGCCTGCCTCTTTGTAGGGTACGTCGATAACTCCCTGTTCCAGGTGTGCACTGGCCCTATCCCCGAACACTATCTCTGCTCTGACTCGCCCAATCTGCTTTCAATATGTGTTCTGATCAAAAAATGTAGTTTAGTTTAATTTATTATTGTCACGTATACCGAGGTATGGTGTAATGCTTTTTGTTGCGTGCCATCCAGTCAAAGAAAAGACTATACATGAGTACTATCAAGCTGTCTGCAGAGCACGGATACCGGATAAAGCGTGCAAGATAAAGTCCGATAAAAGATAGTTTAAATGAGGTAGATAGATGGTAGATCAGGACTGCTCCCCTGCTGGTTGACATGATGGTTCAGTTGCCTGATAACAGCTGGGAAGAAACTATCCCTGAATTTGGGAAAAACTGTCCCTCACCTGCTTTTGGTCATATTGAATGGAAATAATATTAGTCAGCACAATAAACATTGCCCAAAGCATTTCATTAAGAATTCCAGAAAAAAACCATTCTTCTTATTCATGAATTCCATCATTGCTTCATGCTGCACGTAAACAACAAACCAAGACATTTGTCAAATACTTTCCTCATGAAAAAAACAACAATTTAACAATTGGATTTTGTTTTCCCTTGAGCGATTTTCACTTTGATGAGAATGTCATACTTCCCCATTAAGATCTTAGATAAGAGACAAAAATAAATCTTTCATGTCCACCACACCCTACAGGAACTGTACAAGTTTATTTCAAGAGAGACACAGGAGAGTTTGGTGATATTCCGTGATATTTAGTGTTTGGTATGGATTGAAGGCGTTCTTCTTGAGTATGGATTGAAAAATGTGGATTAAATAGAATCCAACTAGTTATAGTAAAGAGAGATATTGTTTCTGTATTGGTATCAGTGATGTTTAATTTTACTGTAAATCATTTATTATGCTTATCAGTGCCAAGAACACCTTCTATTATTTGGTGTTCTGATCAATAGAGACAGAGAATTTGTCCAAGACAGTGGCATTTTAAGGTTATGTTTAAATGCATTTTCTGAACTGCGACATTTAAGAGTTTAAGATTCATTTAAAAGACTTTTGCATAAGCATACGGATATGCAGGGAATGGAGGGATAAGGATCATTTGCAGGCAGAGGAGATTAGATTGGCATTACATTCTAATTTCACTGTGGATGGCACAGTGGTAGAGTTGCTGCCTCACAGCGCCAGGGACCCAGGTTCAATCCTGACTCCAGGTGCTGTTTGCACAGAGTTTGTACGTTCTACCTGTGACCGCGTGGGTACTCCCCAGGTGCTCCGGTTTCCTCCCACCTTCCAAAGACTTATAGCTTTGTAGGTTAATTGGCTTTTGTAAATTGTCCCTCGTGTGTAGGATAGTGCTAGTGTGCACGTTGATCACTGGTCGGCGCGGACTCAGTGGGCCAAAGGGCCTGTTTCCACACTGTATCTTTAAACTCTAAACATTAAACATTCGCTTCAGACATTGTGGACCGAAGGGCCTGTTCCTGTGCTTTACTTTTCTGTGTTCTATGGTCTACTTACAAAGTTCTAGAAGTTGAGAAACCAAATATAGTTCAACATGGTCTATTCAGAGCATCTCAGCTATACTAGAGGCCAGAGTTTTAAGGTGAGAGGGATAATAATTCCACCTCACAGAGCCAGGACAGAAGTGTCTACCATCCTACAAAAAACTAGAGAGCAGTCCTGAACTACTACCTACCTCATTGGAGACCCTTGGACTATCTTTAATCGGAATTTACTGGACTTTATCTTACACTAAACATTATTCCCGTTGTTCCCTTTATCGTGCTTCTGTACACTGTGGTTGGCTTGATTGTAGTCATGTATTGTCTTTCCGCTGACTGGTTACCACGCAACAAAAGCTTTTCACTGTACCTTGGTACACGTAACAATAAACTAAACTGAACTGAACTGAAACTGAACTGTAGCCCCCCACCTTCCTCTAGTTCCTCCACCCCACACCCAGGAATGATTTCCCTGGAATGGTTGGGCTGTCAGCATATTCACACTTATAGTAATATTGCAGTTTCCTGAAAAAGCAGAGAATGCCAATGACATTCCATTTGCCCACCTTCATCACTTATTCTCCCTCTGAATCAATCACAGTGAAGGGTCTGCACGCAAATGTCGTCAGACCAGGACAGCAAATTTCCTACTACTGAAGTAAGTGAGTTTTTAATAACATGGGGACTACTATTGATATTATCCACATTATTTGAATTTAAACTTCCAAATTCCTTGATGGGAATAGAAATGTGTACAAAATCATGAGAAGAATAGATTGGGTAGATGCACAGAGTCTCTTGCCCTGCATAGGGGAATCGTGAACTAGAGGACATAGATTTAGGGTGAAAGGGAAAAGATTTAATAGGAACCTGAGGGGTAAGTTTTTCACACAAAGGATGGTGGGTGGATTGAATGAGCTGCCGAAGGAGGTAGCTGAGGCAGGGTCTATAGCAACATTTAAGAAACATTAGAACAGGTACATAGATAGGACAGGTTTCGAGGAATATTAGTCAAACACAGGCAGGTGGGACTAGTGTAGAAGGGACATGTTGGTCAGTGTGGGCGAAATGAGCTAAAGGGCCTGTTTCCACACTGTCTGACTCTATGTCATATCACTGGTCCTAGTTTCTGACCTCATCTTATAATGTGTCCATTTGGCCATCAAATCCTGCTTTCTTTTGCTTCCTTCCTCTCTGCTTCCCTTTGGCAGTCTCTCTCACTGCAGGCTTGTGATTCACACAGGCATAGATCCATACACAGAATCAGGAGTCATAACTCATGTCCTGAATCCATACAGGTCACCATTGTCACCATGGTGAGCCTTTTACTTGCCTTGTTCCTTCAAATACATTTGTCACGCAGGACGACTGGAAACAATGAGGTGTTACTGCTGAGAAACCCTTTTGGCTTTGGAAAATGAAGGCTTCATATGAAGGGAATGCAGGGTGGTCAATAGGATGCAAGAACTGCATTGCAAGTCCTCAGTCTCGCTCTACCTGCTGAATAATGGTAGGAAGGGATGAACTCAAACAATCTCTCTGGATTCAGAATCGAAAAAATCAGACACTTTAATTCTGAAACTGCAAGATTTTACCCAACACCCTCTCCTTCTTGATCTCAAAATGCCCTAGCATGTTAGAATACCCTATGTTGATCTCACTATCGCCAATGTCCTTCTCCTTGTTGAATAGCAAATGCAAAGTGCTCATACAGTATTTTACCTACATCCTCTGACTCCAAGCATAAATTCCCCCTTTTATCCTTAACTGGTCTTAGTCCTACCTTCTCCCCAGTTAACCTCTTGTTTTTAATGTGTGTACAAAGTGCCTTGGTTTTCTCTGTAATCCTTCTTGTCCATGGTCCACAAGAACACAAGAACACAAGAAAATAGGAGCAGGAGTAGGAAAACCGGCCCCTTGAGCCCTCTCCGCCATTCAATACGATCATGGCTGATCCTACCCCAACCCCCTTCCCACTATCGCCCTTCTTCCCACCCAAAAGAGCCGTGTGATCTCCTGGGAGAGGCCCCTTCTCCCTTCTGGCCCTCCTGGTCAAGTTCTTTCCTGCTTGCTTCGTATTCCTGAAAGGCACTCATTTCATCTTCCCAAATCTTACATATACTTCCAGGGTTCCCTTCCTTACCATTCCTGTCCCTTCTCCTTATTGGAATCAGCTGATCCTGAACTCCAATCAGTCTTTAAAAAACTTCCGCGTATCAGATGTGGACTTTTCAAATTAAATAACCCAGCTGCTCCCAATTTACTCTCCCTAGCTCCCGCTTAAGAATATTGTAATTTGCCCTCCCCCAATTTAATACTTTTCCTCATGGTCCAGACTTACCTTTTTCATAACTATCTGAAAACTGAAGGACTTGTGATCACTGTTCACTAAATGCTCTCCCACTGGAGCGCCAGTCATCTGGCCAGGCTAGTTTCCCGATACAAGGCCCAGCATTTTCTCTCCTCTAGTTGGACTGTTCATACAGTGTTTCCAGAAACCTTTTTGGATATACTTAACAAATTCTGCACCTTCTAAGGCTCTTGCACTAAAGATGTCCCTGTGCACATTGGGGAAGTTAGTCACCCACTACGAACACTGTTCGCAATCCCACCAATCCTACCTCACCACTTTTTTTCCCTGTAACCTATTTTCTCCCACATGCCCATATACATTCCACTCAGATTAGTCTGAAGAAGGGTTCTAAAGTGAAATGTCATCTAGTGATGTTCACCTGAGATGCTGCCTGACCTGAGTTACCTGGGCGGCACGGTGGCGCAGCGGTAGAGTTGCTGCCTTACAGCGAATGCAGCGCCGGAGACTCAGGTTCGATCCTGACTACGGGCGCCGTCTGTACGGAGTTTGTACGTTCTCCCCGTGACCTGCGTGGGTTTTCTCCGAGATCTTCGGTTTCCTCCCACACTCCAAAGACGTACAGGTATGTAGGTTAATTGGCTGGGCAAATGTAAAAAATTGGGCGGCGCAGACCCGGTGGACTGAAGGGCCTGTTTCCGCGCTGTGTCTCTAAATCTAAAAAAAAATCTACAAAATCTACTCCAACACTTTGTGTCTTTTTTCGTCAACTAGCATCTGCAGTTCCTTGTTTCTACTTCTAATTTTCCTTGCCACTCATCTGCACTTGGAATAACTTGCACTGATCAATTAACCTCTCAACTAGACTTCTTTGGGATGTGCTACAAAACCAGAGCACCCAGAGGAAACAGAGGGGACATGCAATTTCCACACATTGCAAAGAATTGTGGACGCAGCCCAGACCATCACACAGCCCAGCCTCCTTTCCATTGACTCCATTCACACCTCATGCTGCCTCAGCAAGGCCAGCAACATAATCATGGATGATTCTCACCCCGGTCACTCCCTCTTCTCCCTTCTCCCATCAGGCAAGAGATATAGAAGTGTAAAAACACACTCCTCCGATTCATCCAGTTTTATCCCAGCTGTTATCGGGCAACTAAACCATTCTAGCAACTACTCGAGAACAGCCCTGAGCTACTATCTAGCTCATTGGAGACCCTCAGACTATCTTTAATCGGACTTTACTGGACTTTATCTTGCACTAAATGCTATTCTCCCTGACATGTATCTGTACACTGTGAATGGCTCGATTGTAATCTTGCATTGTATTTCTGCCGACTGGTTAGCATGCAACAAAAGCCTTTCACTGTACCTCGGCTCGGTACACATCACAATAAACTAAACTAAAAACTGAACTAAAATAAACACAGGGCTGAAGATCAGATCAGGCCTGGGTTGGTGGAGCTGTGTGGCAGCAGCACTACCTGCTGTGCCACTGTGCAGTCCTGGCAGTTCCCTTTGCCTCAATAGTCACACAGAAATTCTGGCAACACTTAAATGGAACGATGGTCACACACTCTGCTTTACAATTGAAGTGATAAATCCGTTCCGTTATCGTGCCATACAGCACTGAAGGAGGCCATTCAGCCCATTTTGTCTCTGACAGTTCCTGAAGGAACAAGAGTTCACCCATTCATTCTCTCCAGAGATGCTGCCTGTCCCGCTGAGTTACTCCAGCGTTTTGTGTCTATCTTCGGTTTAAACCAGCATCTGCAGTTCCTTCCTACACATTGCCCCTGCATTCCCTGAGCCTTTCCACTGAGCCCGGCATCTAATTCGGGTTAAGAAGTTAACATTGAATCTGCAAGCACTACCCCTCCGGATCACAACTTCTGCCAACTGCAAAAAAATTCTCTTTCTGTACTCTGTGCCTCTTTCAGCGGCTATCTTAGATCTGATCCCTCCAGTTACTGTCAGTGGGAAAAATAATGAGTTCCTCATTTAACTTAATCGCTAACCTAATCTTCAGGAAGGGAAGAGGGTGGGGGTGGTGGGGGATGGGGGGGGGGGGGGGGGGGGGGAAGGACACGGTGAGAAAAATAACTGTTCTGTTGCAAATCCTAACTTTTCCCTGGTGCTGCAACAGAAGAAACAGTCAGTAAGTTTAATGCAGCGAACAGTGATTCTTAAAAAAAACATAGAAATAAGCTATATCGCTTTAAAAACAAGTAATTCAAAGCTGGTTCACCGACATCCACTTGGCACAATTCCCAAATAATAACTTATACATTCTTTAACCACAGACTGTAGCTTTATTACAGGCTGCCTGAGCACCACATTAGGAGCTCAACTGCTACAAGTTGGTTTTTGCTGACCAGTTTGGTTGGGAACCACAAATCCTGCCTCTTTTCCGACAGGGTTTTTTCTTTCTCTTTTGGGATGGTTTTATTGCAAAACCAAGGCAAAAGAGATTTGCATCTCTCGAGATGTTTCTCCGCAGGGCCTCTCCGAGACCTTTTCCTGTCTGGGTTCACTTCCTGGAAAGAAAAGGTTCCGTTTAGTTTATTGTCACGTGTACCGAGGTACAGTGAAAAGCTTTTGTTGCGTGCTAACCAGCCAGCAGAAAGACTATACATGATTAAAGGACTCTGATGGGAGCATCCTCAGGATCACTGTTCTTGTTTCAGGCTGGTAATTATTTAATAACAAACAAAAGTGCGGCACGGTGGCGCAGCGGTAGAGTTGCTGCCTTACAGTGAATGCAGCGCCGTAGACTCAGGTTCGATCCTGACTACGGGCGCCGTCTGTACGGAGTTTGTACGTTCTCCCCGTGACCTGCGTGGGTTTTCTCCGAGATCTTCGGTTTCCTCCCACACTCCAAAGACGTACAGGTATGTAGGTTAATTGGCTGGGCAAATATAAAAAAATTGTCCCTAGTGTGTGTAGGATAGTGTTAATGTGCGGGGATCGCTGGGCGGCGCAGATCCGGTGGGCCGAAGGGCCTGTTTCCGCGCTGTATCTCTAAATCTAAAAGAGAGTGTGGCTGACTTTTAATCCCACCTTATGCTTGTTTTGGTTTTGAGCTCTCCCTGGTGTTCCCTTGCTGATATTTATCATCGGCCACAATGGCACAACGACAGGTAGATATTGCCTAAGTACCAAACACACCTGGCAGCTGGTAGAGCTGCTGCCTCACAGCGCCAGAGACCAAGTTCGATCCTGACCTCGGGTGCTGTCTGTGTGAAGCTTGCACGTTGCCCCTGTGACTGTGCTGGTTTCCTCTGGGTTCCCCGGTTTTCTCCCACATGCCAAAGACGTGCGGGTTTGTGTGTTAATTGGTGGCTGTAAATTACCCCTGGTGTGTAAGAAGTGGATGCAAAAGGGGGATAACATCGAACCTGTGTGAACAGATGATCGGTGAGGACTCGGTGGGCTGAGAGGCATATTTCCATGCTGTATCTTTCAATTTCAATCAACAAATAATACAAAAGACAGCCAATGATGGTGGTCATATCTCATTGTGTAGGAAGGAACTGCAGATGCTCGTTCCAAAGATAGACACAAAAAGCTGGAGTAACTCTGTGGGACAGGCAGCATCTCTGGAGAGAAGGAATGGGTGATGTTTCGGGTCAAGTCCCTTCTTCAGATTCGATCAGACTTCAGACTGTCATATTCTTATTCCTGTTTGTGGGATCTTGCTGTGTGTAAACTGTTCCGTGATATTTCCTGCTATCCCACAGTGTGTGTTCATCACAAATCACTCCCCTGAACGTAAAGTAGATTGGGATATCTGGGTTTAGTGAATGGTACTGCATGAATGTGAGTCCTTGATGTCTTCTTATAATCTTCTTTAATGATTACTTAAAGTGGTATTTTAAACTCAGAATCATACAGTCATTCAGGACGGCAGCAGGCCCTACGGCCCAACTTGTTTATGCTGACCAAAATGCCCCATCTAAGCTAGTCCCATTTACCCACGTTTGGCCCATATCCCTGTAAACCATTCCCATCCATGTACCTGTCCAAGTGTCTTTTAAATGTTGTTTTGTACCTGCCTTAAATACTCCCTCTGGCAGCTCATTCCATATACCCACTGCCGTCTGGGTGAGAACGTTGCCCCACAGGTTCCTATTAAATCTCCCCCTCTCATCTTAAACCTATGTTCCCTGGTTCTTGATTCCCCTGCTCTCAGTATAAGACTGTGCAATCACCCTACCTATTTCCTCGTGATTTTATATAAATTCACCGCTCTGCCTCCTGTGCTCCATTTGCCACTTGGCATTGAGATTATAATGAAAGGGGTGGGACAGGTGCATAGTTAAATGGGGCATTAACTCTGCTTTTTATGTATTTGTGTGGTAATGAAACATAATTTAAACAATTGCATATTATGAGGCAGGGGTAGAATTTATAAACTCTTGGAAACAGGCCCTTCTATTCACTGAGTCTGTGCCAGTCACCAAGCACCCATTTACATCAATACGAGACTAATCTAATTTTATTCTCTTTATATTCCAGTACTATAGATGAACCACACATTTGGGGACAATTTACCGTGGCCAATTAAACTACCAACCTGCACATCTTTGAGATGTACAAGGAAACCAAATACACCTGGGTAATATCCAGATGGTCACAAAGACAAAAAGCGCTGGAGTAACTCAATGGGTTGGGCAGCATCTCTGGAGAACATGGATAGGTAAGGATTTGGGTCAAGACCCTTCTTCATTTTAGACATGAATATGGTTATGAAAATGAATTGTCAGGAGTATCAGAACAGGAAAAGGGCCATCAGCCTGTAAAGCTTATTCATTCACTTCATATCAGTCCACCTAAATCATGTCTCTTTCACATGGTGAGCATAATGCTATCGGTCTGAAGAAGGGTCCCGACCCAAAACATCACCTATCCATGTTCTCCAGAGATGCTGCCTGACCCGCTGAGTTACTCCAGCACTTTGTGTCCTTTTGAGTATTAAATCAGCATCTGCAGGTTTTTTTGTTTCCACATGGTCACAGGTAGAACTTGCAAACTCTGTTCAGACAGCATTAGAGGTTGGGATTGCTGGAGTTGTGAGGCAACAGCTCTACCAGCTGTACCACTGTGGTGTCACACATCATAAAGTAGTCGGATGAAGCTGGATTCACTCTGTGACTCCATGAGGTAGCTTGCACTGGGACATTTAAAAATGTTATCATTGCCCTGCCAAATAATTAGGCAGTTTTCACCGATTTAAAAGACTGATGGTGATTAGGACATACTGTATTAAGCAGTAATTATCACAGTAATTGTTGCTTTCGTTGCTGCAAACACATATTAGTCACCAATTTATTTTTGGCTTTGGTCATTGTTTTTTTAATTGGACTTTTGGCTTTCATTTCTGGCTGAGTACCAGCTGGGTCAGACTACTTTAGTGGGAGGTACACTGTGTTACTTGTGGCTGTTTGACGATCACTAATGGTGATGCTGTTTGTTGCATGTTGCATTAATCGCAGCTGTGACATGGATGGCTGTTCCTTCTTAACGTCGCTTGCTGTGATGGCAATTGGGCACTGGAGACTCCTGCAATATGACATGTGGGCAGTGGTGTGCATGGAAGCAGGGATAGCATTCATCGCATTAACACCAACTGGTGCAAAGCTTACCATTTAACATCTAACACATGTTAAATGCTCTGGCCTCCCCTGCCTAAGGCAACAATGCAAGATTAACAGTAACACTTGCATCTTTAAGCAAGGAAGTAGCAGTTCAAGTCTTAGCTAAAAAATGGGAGACAACTAGAGAGCAGTCCTGAACTACCATCTACCTCATTGGAAACCCTTGGACTATCTTTGATCGGGCCTTATTGGCTTTATCTTGCACGAAACATTATTCACGTTATTCCCTTTATCATGTATCTGTACACTGCGGATGGCTCTATTGTAATCAATCATGTATTGGCTTTCTGTTGACTGGTCAGCATGCAACAAAAGCTTTTCACTGTACCTCGGTACATGTGGCAATAAACTAAACTCAGACTCAACAAAGTGTTGAAGTAACTCAACGGGTCGGGCAGCATCCCTGGAGAACTTGGACAGTTGACATTTCAGGTCGGGACCTTTCTTCAGACCCCAAAATTTGAGCATGTGATCTAAGCTGATGTTTCTGTGACAAAACGGTGTTAGGATTGTCGTGCTGAAACAAGGCTTCCATTTGTCCACCCAGCTTAGTACCAATGATCCCACGGCACAGATTTGCTGAGGCTATGTACAACAATGATCAGTTAACCTTGGTACAATACACGTTATTCCACTTCCTGTATTGTTTAACACATTTTCCCTGGTCTAATAGAAGCCTGTCACAATTTAATCCTCTATTTTGATTATAGACATGGACGATGTTTAAACTTCCGATGATTTGTTATGGCTGTTTCTCCACCCTGGCAGATTGTTAGCTTTATTTAATCCTCCATTAAGAAGATCCAAGTTCAAGCACACTCAAGTAACATGTACTCATAGCAAACCATACGTGTCCTGTCTTACAGTGCAGTAGAGAAACATGGAACTGCAGATGCTTGTTTACACAAAAAAACACTGAAGGATCGCGACCCAAAACATTACCTATCCATGTTCTCTAGAGATGCTGCCTGACACACTGAGTTATTTCAGCACTTTGTGTCTTTTTTACTAACATACACCAATGCTATTGGGGATATCTGAATAAATTCATCCTTCATGTGTTAGACCCTTCCCTGGTTTCCCTCTTTCCCATCTCCTGCAGTGTTGTAGCTCCTGCATGGTTGCTAACATCCTCCACTCTATGGGGAATCCCGGCTAGCTGTGGCAGCATCCCACCGGCAGGCCTGGCTCGCTCGCTGTGGAACCGGGGAACCCAGAACTTGCCCAGAGTGGAGGATGGAGGGAGTCGGTGGCAGACGCAGGACAAAGAACTCCCGCGAGCTGTGGCACATCTCAACAATAGGCTTTGCTCGCCGCTCGCCGCAGAACTGTGAATCTGCCTGGAGAGGGAGGACCAGCGAGCACAGCCCATCTCAACTACAGGCCTGGCTTGCCCGCCATGGAACAGTGGTACCCAAAACCTGCCCAGAGAGGAGGATAGAGGGAGATGATGGCAGTAGCTAGACAAAGGGCCCGGTAAGCCAGATTGCACTGATCCAGGATGGGAAGGAATCTGCCTTCAGAGGGGATGTGACACAGCTGGCATCCTGGTGCCATCGCAATAACCTGGTGCTCAATGCTCCCAAAACAGTGGAACTAATTGTAGACTTTCGAAGAGATCCCCCTCCCCTCCCCCCACTCACCATCAACAACACCATAGTCACATCTGTGGAGTCATTTAAGTTCCTTGGAACCATCATCTCCAAGGACCTTAAATGGGGGGCCACCTTCGACTCCACAGTCAAAAAGGCCCAACAGAGGATGTACTTCCTGCAGCAACTGAAGAAACACAATCTGCCACAGGCAATGATGGTCCAATTCTATACTGTTATCATTGAGTCCGTCCTCACCTTTTCCATCATGGTCTGGGTTGGCTTAGCCACCAAGCACGACATCCGGAGGTTGCAGCGTATCCTTCGATCAGCTGAGAAGGTTGTTGGCTGCAACCTTCCCCCCATTGACGAACTATACACTGCAAGGGCCAGGAAGCGAGCGGGCAAGATCATCTCTGACCCCTCTCACCCTGGCCATAAACTCTTCGAAGCACTTCCCTCTGGAAGGCGACTCCGGACTGTCAAAGCCGCCATAGCCAGACATAAAAACAGCTTTTTTGCCACTACCGCTACTGTGCATATATGAATATATTATATGTTTTACTATTCCATCACATGCACTCTGGTTAAGATGCTAACTGCATTTCGTTGTCTCTGTACTTGTACACTGCACAATGACAATAAAGTTTGTATTGTATTGTATTTGCACGAGTGTTAGTTCTACTCAATAACCAAAGTCTGTAGTCTCTTTTTTGCTCTGGTTTATTTTCACCCACATGTTTAGACCGTAATGTTGTATCCTTACTGTTTTGATGTGGTTATGCTTTATTCTTAATTGCTAACTGTATGTTTGTGTTGTCATTTGTGAGCGGAGCACCAAGGCACATTCCTTGTATATGCATACTTGGCCAATAAACGTATTTATTCACTCATTCATTCATTAATTCAAGAAGAACTGGAGGGGGTCTTACCTTCTGTGCCCTCAAGGTTGGCTGTGGCAGGTGCCCCCCCCAGGGAACAAGGGCCGAAGAGGGCCGTGCACGAAGAGGACAATGGTTCGCGGGACGACGGGGATGGAGCCAACAGCGGCAATGGGTCTTTATGGGCAGCTGCAGCTGGGGCTGTAAAATGGTGCCAAAATGGCTCCTCTTGCACACAGACTCAGTGGGCTGTTCCTGTACATTCTGGTCTAGAACAAAGAACAAAGAGGGACCATTGGGGACTACGTTGAACATTTTGTAACTTTGTCGGCGCCCTATACGTGGCGACTCTTTGCATACTTCATGTATGGAATGCAAAACAAAGAATTTCACTGTGACATGTCACATGTGATAATAAAGTATCAATCAATCAATTAATCAATCAATCAATTAATCAATCAATTAACTGAGGGATTGTGCTCATGTATGATGATAGTCTTGTTGAATTGTATGCAAAAAAGAATTTCACTGTATCTGGGTGCATATGATAATAACGAAACAATTGAACAGTTGAACCTTACATTGTGCGCCACTCTGATTTTCATGGCTTCATGCGAACTTACCCAGGCCTGATCTTAGGTATTCCCTTTCCAAACCTCTCCGTCCCTCTCTGTGGGAAGATACTCTTTGACCAGGTTTGTGATCGCCTGTTCTTTTGCCTCCTTGCCTGGATCAGATACATTTGTTCTGCAAATGATTCTGTGAAGCAACCCAGAATTCTTTTTAGATATTAAGAGCACTATACAAATACGATGTAACTTGGAGACACAAGAAACTGCAGATGCAGGAATCTTGAGCAAAGAGCATCTGTGGATGGGAGGGACAGACAACGTTACGGGTCAAGACCTTTTTTCAGACTGAAGAAGGATCCCGATACGAAATGTTGTCTGTCCATTCCGTCCACAGATGCTGCTTGACCAGTTGAATCCCTCCAACAATTTATTTACAGCATATTGTGGTTGCATATATTGTTTTAGTTTAATCTCAACATCCACAGGAGTGCAGACCTCTTAATATATATTTGACCAGAAAGCATACTCATTTTTTCATCGGGTCCGAAGATGGCTGAGATATCCATACGTATCAAAAAGCAAAAAGTTGCAGATGCCCAAAATTTCAAATTAAAAAACGCAAAATGCTGGAAAATTCTGGTAAGTCAAGCAGTACTGTGGAGGGAATCTTCACCTTTTATTAGAATGGTTAGGGATTCTGATAAAGAGGCATCAATTGGGTCGCCTCAATGCCTCAACTTCCTTACAAGGACCACAAGGAAGTTCGGCAAGTCCCCAACAACTCTCACCAACCTCTACAGATGCGACGTAGAAAGCATTTAATCGGGATGCATCACAATATGGTTTGGAAACAGCTGCATCCGAGACTTCAAGAAATTGCAGCGAATTGTGGACGCAGCCCAGACCATCACACAAACCAACCTCCCTTCCATTGACTCCATCTACATTTCACGCTGCCTCGGCAAGGCCACAACCATAATCAAGGGCAAGTCTCACCCCTCTTCGCCCCACTTCCATCAGGCAAGAGGCACAGAAATGTGAAAATGCAACCTCTAGATTCAGGGACAGTTTCTTCCCAGCTGTTTCAGGCAATTAATTAAACCATCCGATCAACAACGAGAGAGCTGTTTTGAGCTACTATCTACCTCATTGGAGATCATCGGAGTATCTTTCATTTGATTTTACTGGACTTTATGTTGCACTAAACGTTATTCCCTTAATCATGGATCTGTACACTGTGAATGGCTCGATTGTAATCATGTATAGACTTTCAGCTGACTGGTTCGCACATACTGTAATAAAAGCTTTTCACTGTTCCTCAGTAAACTTGACAATAAATTAAACTGGATTGAAGAATTAACTCTGTGTCTGTCTACACAGATGCTGCCTGACCTGTTGAGGAAAGACCAAATAGTTCAAGCACCAACAGTATTCCAGGGATAAAGCACTGATTGCTTCACTATGCACAAGGATGCAATAGTAAACTATTTAACATGATGAACTTTTACCCACATCAATTAACTGGAGCTCTGGAAATTATTCATGTGCGCATTGTACTTAGGCTGATGTAATTCAGACCCTAAAAACATTTCAACTTGCTTAACTTGTCCTTCTAACACTTCAGCCTGATAAGGTGGTAGCTGAAATGTTTAGCTCAGCTTAGTTCAGTTTTAATTCAGTTTACCCCACTGCCGTGCCCAAGCCAACCATCGATCACACTAATTCTACATCATTCCACTTTCTTATCCTCACTCCCAAAACAGGGTCAATTTACAGAGGCCAATTAACCCACAACCTGCACCTCCTTGTGATGTGGAAGGAAACCAGAGCACCCAATGGAAACCCACGTGGTCACAGGGAGAAACTCCAAACTCCACACAGACAGTACCCAAGGTGAGATCAAACAGGGGTCTCTGGCGCAGTGAGACATCGGCTCTACCAGCTGCGTCACTGTACCACTATCGTGCAGTGGAGTGTTTCTTCCCATCTTTAGTTCATTCCAGTTCAATGGTGCTTTATTGTTACATGTACCTAGGCACTGTGTTTACAGTTCAGTAAAAATCATACTGTACAGAGGCACAATCATACTTAAGTACAAAAGTGTAAGAATAATAGATTACACCCCATTGAAAGTGAGGGAAAACAACACTCCTGGGCATTACTTGGTCCAGAAAACCTACACGGAAATGTTTTGTCACATCTTATTGCACAGCTTATGTTAAACGTGCAGTGTGCAATGAGTCTCTAATAATCCGGCAGCCTTGGGACTTTGGTACTGCCAGATGAGCAGATTTTTCCAGGCGGTACTCCTATTAATACCCAAGTGCACATTTATTTCAGAGGCACATGAGATATGTTGTTTAAGAACAGTAGACACCACAGAGGTAGAACAGTGGGAAAGAGATTCACAGAACTCCCGTTGAAGAGAGGACAAATTCCTTGTATCCATTGAAGAGGTTCTCCTCAGCTCTTTGTGTGCCAGACCACAATCCTGGTTCGGGCCATGCACCTGGCCCCAGTCACACTTTAGACCCCAATTCTCCCTGGACCTTAGGCTCACAATACCCATTAATGAGTGGGTCAGATGTGAGACCATCTGGATTTCTGAATGTGGATAGTGGATTGTAAGATTCTTATGTTCATTGGTGTGCTCCTGTCCTGGATGTGGTTTAAAAAACATATATATATTACAGCTCACGTTGTTTACCCAAATGTTATTACTTCTAATCACTGCCCAACTCTTCTCTCCACAGTCCAGATTTGGTGTGAGGCTGTGGTGTGGCACGACAATGTGAGCACATGTTCCCTAATTAAGGGTCAGCACGGTGGCGCAGCGGTAGAGTTGCAACCTTACAGCGCCAGTGACCCGGGTTCAATCCAGATTATGGGTGCTGTCTATACGGAGTTTGTATGTTCTCCCTGTGACCACATGGGTTTTCTCCGGGTGCTCCGGTTTCCTCACACACACACCAAAGACTTACAGGTTTGTAGGTTAATTGGCTCCGGTAAAAATTATAAATTGTCCCAAGTGTGTGGGATAGCGCTCGTGTACGGGGTGACCCCATGTCGGTGCGCACGCGGTGGGCTGAAGGGCCTGTTTCCGCGCTGTATCCCTAACGTCTAAAGTATAAATTCCATATCATCTTCTCTGTGAGGAAACTTAGTGCAGCTTACAGAGGAAGATGAGAAAGTATACTGGACAGGGGAGCTGCTTCACTGAAGCAGGCAGTGCACCTGTGAAGAATTGGTTCAACAGAGCGATGACTGCTAATGTCCTTTATTGCCACGCATACACACATAAAATACTTTAGACTGTAAAGTGAGCAGGGGCAAGCTGCTCTCGATTTTCCTTCTGTGCTCTCCCTGCCCTTGGGATTTGAGTTATATTGCATTTCTAATATGCTGTGTCTCAATTAGGGCTGGCCTCTTACAGGGAGCACCATCTGTGTCAGTGTTCACTGTCAGTGCAGAGTAAATAGGCTTGTGACATTGATGGCACACAGGCCATAGGAGCGAGGTGTCGGGGTCTTGCAGGGTGCAAGATTCTTACAAATTCTGCATCTTCCACTTTGGCAGTCAAAAGTAAACCAGACAGCTCATTTCCTTCCTGTTTAGAGTTCAATGCTCCTGCCTGTACCTAGTTGACTAAAAAGTCAGACCCCTACCACAATAAAAGTCTCCATCACATATTTGATGCCTTTAATGTGGTAACGTGTCCAGTTACTTTCCCGTCGATTTAACAAACAGAATCTGACCCCAAGCCATGGAGGGAGATTTTAGGATGAGTGAACTTTGTGGGATAGGTAGGTTTTAAGGAATGCCTTTTTTCAGTTTAGTTTAGAGATACTGTGCGGAAATAGGCTCTTCGGCCCATTGGGTCCGCGCCGACTGGAGATTCCCGCACATTAACACTATCCTATACACACTAGGGACAATTTACTTTATACCAAACCAATTTACCTGCATACCTGTACGTCTTTGGAGTGTGGGAAGAAACCGAAAATCTCGGAGAAAACCCACCCAGGTCATGGGGGAGAACGTACAAACTCCGTACAAACAGCACCCGTAGTCGGGATCAAATCCGGATCTCCAGTGCTGCAAGCGCTGTAAGGCAGCGACTCTACCGCTGCGCCACCGTGCCTTAAAGCAGGGCCGTCTTAACGCATGGGCCTGATGGGCACTTGCCCAGGGGCCCACAAGCATAGGGGCCCCATGCTGATCTGTGTATGTTAAGTGACTTGCAATAAATAAATACTACTTTAAAAATGTAGGTTCAATAAGTGCTTTTTTCGCAACATTTTCGGTCACTAAGTGTTTCTCACAGCGATCTGTAAGTGCTTTTCGCAACAATGTAGCACCCTAAGTCCATCGCTAAGTGCTTTTCGGTAAGTGCTTTTCGCCGGCACGACAGGGGGGGGGCTGGTAGGGAAAGGGGGGTGGGGGAGAGTAACGGTAGGGGCCCCAGTACACTGCTTTGCCCGGGGGCCCATAATGCTGTAAAAACGGCCCTGCCTTAAAGGAGAAGATTTCAGAACCTTCGACCACTGCAGTTGAAGCAAGGCAGTCTGTGCTGGAATAGATATAGTTGAGGGATTAGCAAAGTGCCAATATATTAGCAAAGTGCCAATATATGGTAGGGCTGCAAAAAAGTTCAGGGATGGGAAGGGGAGAGTTCAATGAGGAATTTGAAAAGGAGGATGAGATTTTTAAAGTGGATCGGTCGAACCTATCGATTGATACTTTCTCATCACATGTGAGATGTCACAGTGAAATTCTTTGTTCTGTACACCATACACAAGGCATGCAAAGAGTCGCCACATGTTGGGCACCGACAAAGTTACAAAGACTAAGTATTCATTAAAGTCCCTAATGGTTCCTCTTTGTTCTCAGTGCCACTCCCTCCCAAACCCAGGTCCCCCTTCATTCTCGGTGCCCCACCACCCTTTGCACCTCTTTGCTCTTGAAGAACCCGCCCCCCCCCCCCCCCCATCGTCGGGTCCCTCTTTGTTCTCGGCGGCATTCCTAGTGTTCCTAGGATGTATAGAATTTAATTGCAATACTGTACCCTATGCTGATTAAAAGCATCTGCAAGAACAAAATTCTAGCTGGATGTGATGCACGGTAAGGTCATAAAGGTTGCCCTAATTTATATGGAAAGAATAATTATGCGACAGACAAAATTGACGCTAATTGGCACTTCTGAAGTTGCAGCCGGCTCGGGAAATGTTATAGAAACATAGAAAATAGGTGCAGGAACAGGCCATTCGGCCCTTCGCCGGTCACATACTTACTTAGTGACCTGCAGCTCACTCAATGACAAGGAGAAAGCAGGCAAAGGCAGTTAAAATGGGGAGCTTTAGTTTTGTTTAGTTTAGTTTATTGTCACGTGTACCAAGGTACAGTGAAAATCTTTTGTAGCGTGCTATTCAGTCAGTGGAAAGACTATACATGATTACAATTGAGTCATTCACAGTGTACAGGTACATGTTAAGGGAATAACGTTTAATGCAAGGTAAAGCCAGTAAAGTCCGATCAAAGATAGTCCGAGGGTCTCCAAAGAGACAGATGGTAGTTCAGGACCGCTCTCTAGTTGTTGATCGAATGTTTCAATTGCCTGACAACAGCTGGGAAGAAACTATCCCTGAATCTGGAGGTGTGCGTTTTCACACTACTATACCCCTTGCCCATTGGTAGAGGGGAGAAGAGGGAGTGGCTGGGGTGTGACATCCGTGATTATGCTGTGGCCTTGCCGAGGCAGCATGAAGTGTAGATGGAATCAATGGAAGGGAAGTTGGTTTGTGTGATGGTCTGGGCTGCGTCTACAGTTCTCTGCAATAGCTTGCTGTCTTGGATGGAACTGTTCCCAAACCATGATGCCATGCATCATGATAACATGCTTTCTGTGGCGCATCAGTAGAGGTTGGTGAGAGGTGTTGGGGATATGCCGAACTTCCTTAGCCTAAAATGGAGAGCTAGCACTGGAAGTGCCACTTTGGGCTGAACAGTCATATTTTACAGTCTATTACTGGCAATGCGGAGAACTACAAGGTTCAATCTTAAGGATAGCGGAGTCAGGGGGTATGGGGAGAAGGTAGGAACGGGGTACTGATTGAGAATGATCAGCCATGATCACATTGAATGGTGGTGCTGGCTCAAAGGGCTGAATGGCCTACTCCTGCACCTATTGTCTATTGTCTATTGTCTATTGTCAATCCACAACTGGTGATTCCATAGTTTTTGCACATTCCTTGGAAATTCATGTGGCTCCAGTAAGGGTCTCAATGGACTGCCGGTAATGATGGCACACCAGGAAAATTGCAAGGGCTCCACATTAAAGGACATTGTGTACTGATATCTTGACTTATACTGACGGAATTAATAGTTTCCCACTGAGCCATGTGTCAAAAAATACCAGACGTAAAATAAACACTATACAGCACCTCCCCTAACCTTAAAACATCCCCAAAGACCTTTACAGACCATTGAGTGGTGGTGGAGGCAGGTACAATAGTTTAAGAGAATTTTAGATAGACATGTGGTTAAACAGGGAACAGGGGGATATGGATCATCGGCAGGCATATGAGATTAGTTTATCTTGTCATTGTGTTCGGCACATACATCGTGGGATGAAGGACCTTTTCCTGTGCTGCAATGTTCTATGTTCTATGAGTACTTTTGAAGCAAGTTCACTGATGAAACACAGCAAACAAAATCATGAGAGGAATAGATCGGGTAGACGCATGGAGTCTCTTTCGCAGAGTTGGGGCAATTCAGAACTGGAGGACATCATTTTAAGATGAGGAGGGAAAGATTTTGAGCTGGAAAGGGTGCAGAAATGATTTACGAGGATGTTGCCAGGACTCAAGGGCCTGAACTATAGGGTGTGGTTGAGCAGCCTAGAACTTTATTTCTTTATAACACAGGAGGATGAGGGGCGATCTTATAAAGGTGTCCAAGATCTTAGGAGGAATAGATCAGGTAGATGCACAGAGTCTTTTACCCAGAGTAAGGGAATCGAGAACAAGAGGACATAGGTTTTAAGGTGAGGGGGGAAAGATTTAATAGGAATCTGAGGGGTAGCTTTTTCACACAAAGGATGGTGGGTAAATCTAATTAGCTGCTGGAGGAGGTAGTTGAGGCAGTAACTATCGCAACGTTTAGAAAACATTTAGACAGGTACATGGATAGGACAGGTTTAGAGGGGTATGGGCCAAATGCAGGTAGGAGGGACAAATGTAGGTGGGACATATTGGTTGGCATGGGCAAGTTGGGCTGAAGGGCCTGTTTCCATGCTGTATGATTCTTTGACTCTATACAGAACTGACCACCTGTGCACAGCAAGAGCCCACAAACACCACAATGTGATCAGGATCGCTTAATTTGTTTCCATTGTTCCATCAAGGGGTAAATATTGTGGGGTTCTTCTTCCGGACGATGGAATCTTTTAAATCCGCTGCTGATTATTCAGACACAGTTTTGGAATGATAACTTCAGAGGTATTTGAGAGCAAGTTCAGAGGATAAGTTTCTAACTTGATTGGCAGGAACTTTTAGGATTTGTTTCTCAGGGTATTGCTTACAATGGCAAGACCGGTATTTATTGACAGCCCAAGGAAGTGTTAAGCCAGTCCTCGTGTTTAGGGTGCCAAAGTTTCCAAAACAATAAGTGATGTTGCTTACTAAAGTCATGAACCAACGGTGCAATAAAGGTCCGTTGTGCATGGTTTCAATTAAGTGGGTTGTGCTCTGTATCACACGCAGTGCCAGACAGGTCTACTCTAAAACCTTTGACCTTCTGGAATGAAGTAATGGGTTAAAGGTGGAAGGAGGGATGGATAATGAATCTCAGGCATGCACAGCCATAGCCACTAAAAAGAAAAGGAAAAGAAGAAGGATGAAAAACAAGAACTCCAGGAATGAGTTCTAGGCCAGTCAGCATTGGAAAGGGTTAAAACAAAAGACACAAAGTGCTGGAGTAACTCAGCGGGTCAAGCAGCATCTCTGGAAGACATAGATCGGCGACATTTCGGATCTAATCGTAAAGTAATAGTAATTTCAGACCTTCAGTAAACTATCTGAAATTGAGTCCTTTCATCAGGCTTTTTCCAGCAGCAGGTCATTGCATTTGGTCGCTCGGTTGCCCATTTTTACTAACGATGCCCATTGCTTAAAAACATGCTTTGGTATAAAAAGAGGGAAGCAATTAGCTCGAACAGCCAAAGCAACCTCTGAAGAAAGATCTCGACCCAAATGGTCATCTATCCATGTTCTCCAGAGATGCTGCCTGACCTGCTGAGTTACTCCAGCACTTTGTGTCTTGCTTGGTAAACCAGCTACTGCAGTTCCTTGTTTCTACAATGCAACCATGCTGTTGGCTCCTAGTCCATAAAGTTTGTCTGCCCGCCCCTGGTGGATTATTTTGTGTTTATTTGCAGACAGGGTTGTCTGTGTGTATTTGTGTGTACTTGCCTAATGTGAAACTGCACCCAGTGCCGGCTCAGAATTATACAAAGGCCTAAATAGTGAAAGGCCTGGACAGAGAGGATGTGGAGAGGATATTTCCACTGGTGGGAGAGTCTAGGACCAGAGGGCATAGCCTCAGAATAAAAGGACGTACCTTTAGAAAGGAGATGAGGAGGAATTTATTTTGTCAGAGCGAGGTGAATTTGTGGAATTCATTGCTACAGATGGCTTTGGAGGCCATCAATGGTTATTTTTAAGGCAGAGATTCACAGATTCTTGATTAGTAAGGGTATCAGTGGTTATGGGGATAAAACAGTGGTTGAGAGGATGGATTAGTTATGATAGAATGGTGGAGTAGATGGGCCGAATGGCCCAATTCTCCTCCTATCATTTATGAACTTGACATTATAACTGAAGCATTGGCCCTCCTTAAAGCACAGTAATCTTATGAACACTGTCTGCAGCCTTCATTCCGTTTTAAAGGCTTTTGTTTTGATAAGTGACGTAGCCTCCAGCTCCAAATCACTTGCTAATCCTTTCATAAGATACTGACCAGAGAGAATAATCACAAGGAGAGTACAATATATGTCAGATACTTGCACCAACTAATTTAAGAATCACTCCCAACTCTCCAGTTTTTCTCCACCTTAATTATGTGGAGCCTTACCAGTGCTGGAGCTGAAACAATCTAATTGTGACAGCTTTACCATCTGGGGTATTTCAGGATGTGATTAAGTGGGCCTCAAAAAGGAAACTAACTTCCTGTATCCAATTTGGTCAGTCTGCTTAGGGACCACAAGTTGGTACTGCCCAGTAATCCCTACCCTGAAATGTCTCCAGACGAGTTTAAAAGAAAAAGGGAGCTTTTAAACAACGTTGTGCCCAGCTGCATGATGTTGCATTGCAGGTGGGGCGCAGAACGGAGTGGGGTGAAAGGAGGGGGGAGGGGAGTGGGGGAGAGGGGGTTGGGGTAGGGTTGTTACCTAAAATTGGAGAAATCGATGTTCTAAATAAGGCGGCATGCTGGCGCAGCGGTAGAGTTGATGCCTTACAGCGTCAGGGACCTGGGTTCGATCAAGGCAACAGGTGCTGTCTTTACGGAGTTTGTATGTTCACACTTTTTGTCTTTACGTCTCTGGCCTTTGTCCACCCATCTGCCACCAACCCCTCCCCCCCCCCCTCCCCCCTTGATTGTATCCACCTATCACTTGCCAAGATTGTCTCACCTCAGAAAGACACAAATTGCTGGAGTAACTCTGCGGGCCAGGCAGCATCTCTGGAGAAACAGGATGGGTAACGTTTCAGGTTGGGACACCTTCTTCAAAGGCCCAACCCGAAACGTCACCCATCCTTTTTCTCCAGAGATGCTGCCTGACCCGCTGAGTTACTCCAGCACTTTGTGTCTATCTCTGTAATAGGGCTTTGCTCCCTGACTTTTTAACTCTGAAATGATATTATTCCCATATTACTGAAAGTGGCATTTTTTTCTTGGGGTGTTATATCTTCAAATACTACTGGCGAGATGGTACTGTCAGACACACATTTCATGCATTGTTATGCTAGCCTTTTGTTTGTTAAGTTAAATTAATTCTTTAAAATGGGTGAATGCTTCCATTAAAACATAGCGGAGGAATGTTAGTGGACTGCCAAGAGAAACCGCTGATTCATGTTTAGCCTGCTCTTGAAGATTTTATTTTCCCTCTGCAAACTCTTGTGATTGGCTTTGTAAACTTTAATGGAAAGTAAATGCAGAGAATGCTAAAAATGCAAAGAACATATGGATTTGACATCATCTGACTATTCTTTTGCACTTAGAAAGAATGTGAGGTTTGCAAAACATGTGGGGTACAGCTTAAAATTAAGGCTGTTCACTGAGGAGACATGGTGACAATTCCATACAAGCAATAATTTTCAGCACCAGCACAACCGTGTAGACTTTAACCCAATAAATAATAATTTGAGGAAACAAAGAACTACAGATGCTGGTTAATACAAAAGGGGGCACAAAGTGCTGGAGTCACACAACAGGTCAGATTGCATCTGTGGAGAAAAAGGACGGGTGACATTTCAGGTTTCTTCAGATTGATTGTAGGCGTGGAATCTGCAGAAAGATCCAAAACGCCACCCATCCTTTTTCTCCAGTGATGCTGCCTGACCCACTGAGTTACTCCAGCACTTTGTGTCTATCTTTGTTGTAAAACCAGTCTCCGCAGTTCTGTTCTACACAGGTCAGGCACCATTCTTAGAGAAGGATAAGTGACGTTTGGGGTTGAGACTCTTCTTCAAAATGATTGTAGAAACATAGAAAATAGGTGCAGGAGTAGGCCATTCGGCCCTTCGAGCCTGCACCGCCATTCAATATGATCATGGCTGATCATCCAACTCAGTATCCTGTACCTGCCTTCTCTCCCCCTGATCCCTTTAGCCACAAGGGCCACATCTAACTCCCTCTTAAATATAGCCAATGAACTGGCCTCAACTACCCTCTGTGGCAGAGAATTCCAGAATTGTAGGTGGGGAGAGAGAAGAAGGCTTGAAAAGGGGAGAGGCAGGACCTGCTTGGCAGAGTAACAGGTGGGGCACAGGCGAGGAAGGGGGTCTTTGATAGGCAACTGGTTTGATCAAAGGCCAAAGTCTCCTGGATCTTTTTCAAGCTGAACACAGACCTGACTAGCACATGTATTTTTTCCACCAACACCACTGTTCACTAACTCCAAATGTTCTCCTAAGACCAACACGACAAGGAATGGCCATTCTACCCTGTTCAGATTTTTGGTTCAGCTGGTAACTCTCTTGTCTCTGGATCAGAAAACTATGTTTCAAGTCCAGGGATGATTACAGATATCTAAAGAAATGTTCACCAGGCAGGACCTCCATTTGGACCGGCTCATAAGTACATAAGTCATAGGAGCAGAATTATGCCATTTATCCCACCATGTCTACTCCGCCATTCAATCGTGGCTGAACTATATTTCCCTCTCAATCCCATTCTCCTGCCTTCTCCCCATAATCTTTGACAACCTTACTTACAAGAACCTGTCAATCTCTGCTTTAAATACCCCATGACGGCCTCCACAGCTGTCTGTGCTAATGAATTCCATAGATTCACCATCATCCAACTAAAAAAAATCCTCCTTATCTCCTTTCTAAAAGTACATCCTTTTATTCTGAAGTTGTGCCCTCTGGTTCAAGACACTCCCACGAGTGGAAATATTTGCTCCGCATCCACTCTGTCAGGCTTTCCACTCTTTGATAAGTTTCAAAGAGGTTCCCCCCTCATCCTTCTAAACTCCAGTGAATACAGACCCAGTGGTTTCACACGCTTGCTGGTGATAGAATTGTCTCAGTATGGTTTCCGGTCATAATCCAGACTTAGCTTTCAATGTAGAGTTAATGTACCTTGCTGAAGGCCCTGACAAGCACTGCGTAAGAACAATAAAAATACAATGACCTAGCATCTGATTGTTTGGAAATCCTGAGGGTCAGGGGTGTGGATCATTCCGGAACAAGAGTCGGGGGATCAGAGTCCTGACGGGAGGTGTGGCCAGAGCTGGGGGTCCAGAGCATGAGTGAGGATGGGGTCCATGTTGTGGGCCCTGTGAACAAACAAAGCTGGCGATCGACTCCAGAACCGCAAGGGTCCGGGATGTGGGTGGGTCTCAATGGTTCAATAGCTCTCTTTATTATCGCATGTTCATAAGCACAGTAAAACTCTTTTGTTTGCATACAGTTCAATAAACTATCGCCATACCAAAGCACAATCCCCGATTAGTAGAAAATGCATAGAAATAGTCCTATGAGATCGCATGCAAGAGTCGCCAGGTTTTGGCACCATTTTCAAAGTCCAATCCAGTCCGTGTGCTTGGCTTTCTGGAGCGGCCCCTGATCTAGGTGAGCCCCAGCCTGCTGCAGGGCCTCCAGATGTCGTCTCCATCTGCATCGTCCAGTGAACCGTCCACCTCTCCTCGCCCAGCCACCTTCAACCTTTGTGCCCCGGGGGATGCCTCCCGCAGACGACCTTGAGGGTGCAGAAGGTAAGGCCCTGGTCCATTCTCTTACCGGCCCTTTGACCTGTGCCGGCTCTCCAGTTCTCTGGCCCTCGGGGGCCGAGCTGGGGCCGGGCTGGACGGCACCCTCTCCAGGCCGTGGCCTGCAGGTCTCTCCTCCCTGTGACTGGAGCTGGGATCTGGAGTGGTTGTACATCCCCCCTTCCTGTAAACTCACCAGATTCACTGGAAGATGTATTACAGTACTGTATAACATGTAAAAATAGTGAAATAAAGGCTTGCTCATAAGGGTAATGTTGTACTTCATGGTCCGGTACCTGTTGTACCTTTGTTGAGACTCTGGATGGACCACAAGTACACGTGTGTAAAAAGTTACAATGCTGGAGCTTAACTCCAGGCTGTTTATTCCGTGGCCACCTGGAACCGGAGTGGCCACCTAATCACATCATTACCTTATATACACATTACTACATAGGCAAACAAAGTAGTCCTTGTACTACAACAAAGTAGTCCCTACAATATCACAACAGGTAGCATCCAGCAGCCCTGAGAACGGTCACCTGTCCAGTTCTAGTGGCCAAACTCCGGCACAGACAACACCCAAAGTCAGGATCGAACCCGGGTCTCTGGCACTGTCCCTGTCCAGATTCAGGGACGGTTTCTTCCCAGCTGTTATCAGGCAAATTAACCATCCTGTCGCCAACTAGAGAGTGGTCCTGATCTACCATCTACCCCATTGGAGACCCTTGGACTATCTTTAATTGGACTTTACCGTGCACATTATCCTGTTAGTGTACACTGTGGATAGTTTGATTGTAATCATGTACGGTCTTTCCACTGACTTGATAGCACGTGACAAAAAAGCTTTTCACTCTACCTCAGTACACATGACAATAAACTAAACTAACTAACTATGTGTAGGAAAGAACTGAAGATACTGGTTCACATTAAAAGATAGATACAAAATGCTGGCGTAAATCAGCGGTACAGGCACAATACCTGGAGAAAGGGAATAGGTGACATTTTGGGTAGAGACTCTTCTTCAATCTGAAGAAGGGGGCGTTGATCTGAAACCTCACCTTTTCTCCCTAGATGCTGCCTAACCCGCTGAGTTACTTCAGCATTTTGTGTCTAACTATCTAACTGTGCTACCCTTTGCCCCTCTCGCCTTAAAGCTATGCCTTCTAGTCTTCTAGTCTTCGGCATTTCTGGATTCAGCATCACCATCAGTAACCAGGAAGATATTTAAAAATTCAAGAGCCTAACACAAAACTCGTGGTCTTACAGAGCAACAGCGATCTTGCTGAGGGGAGGCCATTCCACCACCTAATTATACTAGTACAACCAGCATCCGCTGTTCCTTCCTGCACATTCCGTCTGCTCCACTGCGAAATCTCCTCAAGGTGTGCCTTTGAAGAGGTTCTCCTCCTCTCTCCGATGAAATTTCTGCAACACCCTGTCTCGCTGCTCCCCCTCTGCGATTCCTCTTGCTCTCTAGTTCTTTGACCACGTTTTAAATCTGTCACTTTCACACCGTACACTTCCACATATCTGTAGTCTCCCTCTCCCCTGACTCTCAGTCTGAAGAAGGGTCTCGACCTGAAACATCACCCATTCCTTCTCTCCAGGGATGCTGCCTGACCCGCTGAGTTACTCCAGCATTTTGTGTCTACCTAATTATACCCAGTGGGCTCTGTTGTTCGAGCCACCTCGTTTGCAATGCCTCCTTCCTTTGATCTTAAATTCACTACAGCAGCCTAAAATTATGCACAGAATCTTATTAGTGACTCCATCCAGTCCCCTCTTACACAGGCCGGATGTTTTACCTTCAACCCGGCCTCCCCATGAGAACTGCTCATAAAATAAAGAACTAGCACTTAATTACTCCTCTGGCAATCAGCAGTTGAGCAAATTAAAATTCCAGGAAATCACGTTCTGATGATGGAATGGCGCAGCTTTAAGGAAAATAAAAGCATTTTTGCAATAGTTTCAAAATGATCCGTGCACCCTCATACGCACCAGTGAATTGTGTGTCAAGATACAGGCTCTTTCCGATTTGCAAAAAGACCAATCGGAAAGAAAATAAGTTTATGTGAGAGTTTCCTGAGATACTCTCGTGTCAGCCCTTGCGAAATTCGAGTGGGGTGGTGGTAAGGGGGGATGGAGGTGGAGGTGAGGGGTGTGGAGGGGGGAGGGAGAGGGCGGTGAAGGTGAGAGGGGGTGGTGGTGAGGGGAAGGAAGGAAGGAGGTAGGGGAGGGGAGGGGACAGGGTCTCCATGTGGACGGTATAGTTAATTCCAGTTGATCTGGTGGTCACAACGTTTGCAGAATCTCCAGGGGAACAATACACCGTGAGGTGTCTGTTTGTGATTGCCCGCGCTGCACCCATGTAACCCGTCTGCAAACGCTTAGCTGCAAAGTGGAGACTGTACCGTTAATCTTGGTATATTCTGTCTGCCTGCCGCCGGTCGGGTTGGTTCAGAATGCGAGACCCTTCCTGTTTTGGCGCTGTGTCAAGTGGAGGAGGGAGCGTGGGTAGAGGGGAAGGGGGGAGGGGAGTGAGGTGGGTTGGGGGAGTTTGAAGAGGCGGGCTGCTTTACATTATGGGGAGGGGGGTCGTTGTCTGAAAGGTTTGACAAGGATCCTGTGTCAGAATGAGTGAGGGGCACAGGCTGAAGAGTGCAGTCCTGTGCCTGTGCCGAATACCTTTTTACTTTCTCGTGGTTTGTTTTGCGCCCGCGTTTTATTAATGGGAACTCGCAATGTGATTGTAGTAAGCATGGAATATCTGAAACTCCACGGGAGCTCCTGAAACAATACACAGCAGAACAGAGAGGGCAGCCGGGAATTGGCAAGAGTTTGTACTTCAGGGGGAAACCAGGAGTTTTGTTCAAATCTTTTACTATATTCCTCAAAAATGGTAAGTGATATTTTTGTTAACTCTTAAGTGTTGACTCCAAATTCATCCCATGAACCCAGGGTAGGGGACAGCTGAAATGTTTTTTTTGCTAACGCTCACACTCAGACCAACTCGAGATATAACCGAACAGTGCAGTTCTATGGCAGACGGATCGACGGGAGATCAGATATAAACAACGGGCATGCAGCGAAATGTTGCCCTGATGAAAATATGTGTGTGTGTGTGTGTTTGCATGCGCGCGGGTTTTAGCTACCCATTGCTTTATCGTGGTGACCATTTATTTCTTGCAATTCTTTTTTTTTCTCTCTTATGTTTATAACCGTGGCATTTAAAGGACGGGTTTGCATATCTATGCAGCAAATAAGAGGTTTGCATTTAACTTGCGGGGACTTGTTCAATCGCAGTCCACACAAAACAGTCTGAAACCCTGGGTTTTGGGAGAATGCAAAGCCAGAGTGGCGCTGGTTGTCGGTGGGCCCTTTGTGAATGGATCTCTGCAGCTCGCACCCAGGGCTGGCGAGTACATCAGTGCTACTCCATCCATTTCCTCTCACTGCTCACCTTTTTACGCTCCTGGAAGGCATTACGGTTCATCAATGAGACTAGCTAGGTGAGAGGGAAAAAAAGAATGATATTCATTCATTGAATAGTATGGTTCGCTAACCCTCTCATTGAAACGTTTGCATGAGGCTGGAAGGAAGGGTAATGGTTTCGGTTCTTATTACAATAAACAAGTTGAACTGAGAGACCTGATGAAAAACGCTGAACAAATTACAAGGTAGAAAGTCATCGAGACTCCATCGATTTACACAGCTCTTAGATGACGATTTCCTTGAATTCTGTAACACTAACATTTTTTGTTATTTCTGTCCATTTGAGTTGTTATCAAAGGATAACGTGCTAATGAAAATTCCCTGCGGAGAGGCCCCACTTTTCAGAAAGTGCGTTCAGAAGCGGACTGAGAGAAAGTTCAGGCTACAGAATAACTGCAGACTTTTTTTGAACCTGAATGGCCTGTTTTGATCCTATGCATTCGTTGCAGTTCACAATCAGTCTTGCAGAGGGTCCTGACCCAAAACGTCGTCCGTCCATCTTCCTCCACAGATGCTGCCTGACCCGCTGAGTTCCTCCAGCACTTCGTGTTTTGCTCGAGATTCCACCATGGGCAGTTTCTCATGTCTTCAATGAAGTTCTATGTTTCCCGTGGTAAACATTGGGCTTTAAATACTTACCTGTTGGAATCTGAGCACGATCAGAATCTATATTCTGTTAAGATGATTTCCAACACTTTTTTGTGTGGATAATCTATGTTTGTGGGAATTTGGCTGCATAAATGCCCAGGAGGAGTTTATTGCATATGAAGAGGCAGTTCGGGACATTTTCTCTTTGCTGGCTTTTTACCAGAAGTTTACAAAACTAATTCTATCGCCATCTTCTCCTGTGTAGGAAGGAACTATAGATGCTAGTTTATACTGAAGATAGGCACAAAATGCTAGGGTAACTCAATGGGACAGGCAGCATCGCTGGAGAAAACAAATAGGTGACGTTTTGGGTCAGAGCCCTTCTTCAGACAGGTCTGCAGAAAGGTCCGGACTTGAAACATCACCTATTTTTTTTTCTCCGGAGATGCTGACTGACCCACTAAGTTACACCAGCATTTTGTGTTTACCATCTTCTCCCTACTTGATTCCTGCATTACTTCAATACCAACTAATTTTCTTCATTGCAATAGTTTCTGCCTTGACCTCTACCTAGGATAAAATATGTTATACTTATTTGAGAAAGAAGGCCATTGAACAGAAGAGTACGATTGTGGGGTGGAAGGGCTCCCATATCATATGTTCATACTCCATATTCCATACACTCCCTGTTTCATCTACATTTCATCTACCTTCTCTCCTCAGTCAACTGATATTGACTTGAAATTGATGGAGAAACAAGGAACTGCAGATGGTGGTTTACAAAAAAAAAAGAAACAGAGTGCTGGAGTAATTCGGCAGTCAGGCAACTTCTCTGCAGGACATTGATGTTGATATTGACAATTGAGATTGATGACTCTTCACTGACTCCTCAGAAGAAACAGTCTTTCTCAATTCGCCTTATCTAACTCCTTCATCATTTTAAAAGCCTCACTTAAATCTCCTCTTATCTGTGTCTACTCCAGTAAATAAATAGTCCAAGTATCTCAAATCTTTCCTGGCTTTGATATCGTGAGGAATGTATGTTCGTTTTGCTTTAAATTTTTCTTTCTATAATAGGAAATGCAGAACAAAATCCTCATCTTGGGCGAAACAATGTTTTGTATTAATTCATGATCACTCCCTCAGCTTGGATGCCAGTGTTAGTTATGGAGGCTTATGCCAGCTGTCTGTCACATGTGTAATATTCAATTCCATCAAAGTGGGTGAAGTATCAGGAGAAACATCTGGTCAACATTATATTAACTATTGTGCAATGTCACTTGAGATAAATGTTTATTCATTTCTGTATTTTAAATTCCAAGTCTATCTTTGATCTTTGCTCGCTTTCATCTACAGACTTGCCTGTCACCTTGCTTGCATATTAAAGTTGGGGATGTGTCTTTGAAACATGGAGTCTGAATGATGTCGTATGCATTCACCAAACTAGTCTTTGGAGCAGCCATTGATGGTGAGGGCCAATGGTAACATCACTCACTCGTGTCATCGTGACCCTTGCCACCTCTGACACTTGCATATTCCCAGACATCTCATAATTACTGCTTCCACCATTGAGGGAGAATTAATTAGGGGCCCCTTTCCTGAAATAATTGCCTAATTTCCCTTTGGGACTGATTGAATAATTTGGAGCTGAATTAATATTATAAAACAAAATACACCTTTTCTTAAGAGATTGGAACACATTTGTCATTTGGAATATAATCCTACAACAATTAAAGTACTGGAATGGTATCTAGATGACTGTATTGTTGACCTGGAGACATGAATTCGAATCCCATCTTAGCAGCTTGGGATCTTAAGCAATTAAGTAAAATAAAACTGGAATAAAATGCTCCTGTCAGTAATGGCGCTCTTGAAATTATTGGGTTGCAACAAACCCCATCTGGGCCACTCGTGTTGTCCTTGCCTCATTTACCCCAAATCACAGATTTCCAGATTGCAAGAAATTGCAGAGTTGTAGATGTAGCCCAGTCCATTACACAGATCAGACTCCCCACCATTGGCTCCATCTACACCACGCTATTTTGGAAAAGCAGCCTATAGAATCAAAGACTTCTCCCACTCAGGTCATTCCTCCTCCTCCTTTGCAGAAGGGACAGAAGCTTGAAATCGTGCATCACCAGACCCAGACTCTGCAACTCCATTATCAAGCTTCCGAATGGAAACTTCCAAAATCTAGAATACTTTATTTATTTATTTATTTATAATGAATGATCTCCTGCTCTCTTGCTATCCACTTTGCTGCTGTAACACTGCAAATTTCCCAGTGTGGGACGAATAAAGGAATATATTATTATTCACAAAATGCTGGAGTAACTCAGCAGGTCAGGCAGCATCTCGGGAGAGAAGGAATGGGTGACGTTTCGGGTCGAGACCCTTCTTCAGGCTGATGCCAGTCTTATATTATTATTATTATTATGATTATTATGTCCGATTCCACCTCGACCCCATTAAGGACATTGGACTTTGTCAAGAGAACTGATGTGCTACAATGCTGAAAACTATATTCTGTGCTTTGTATCTTCCCCATTGCTCTTTCTATTGTATTTGAGTTTGACTTGATTGTATTTATCTATGGAATATCTGATCTGTTTGGTTCGTATGTCCCTTGATACACATGAACGATAATAAACTGAAACCTAAACTTAAACCTGAAATGTCCGAATAATCCATTTAGTCCTGGGAGAAATTAGAGATAAGAGTGTTGATAATGTGCATGTCCTGTGAACAAATAAACAAATGGCCTCTCAAATTCTGCTCTTCTGTCCTGACTTTCTCTACCCCCGACTCTCTCTCTACCCTGACTCTCTCTCTACCCCCAATTCTCTCTCTACCCCCGACTCTCTCTCTACCCCGACTCTCTGTCTACCCCCTCTCTCTCTACCCCCTCTCTCTCTCCCCCTCTCTCTCTCTCTCTCTCTCTCTCTCTCTCTCTCTCTCTCTCTCTCTCGTCTCTCTCTCTCTCTCTCTCTCTCTCTCTCTCTCTCTCTCTCTCTCTCTCTCTCTCTCTCTCTCTCTCTCTCTCTCTCTCTCTCTCTCCTCTCTCTCTCTCTCTCTCTCTCCCCCTCTCTCTCTCTCTCTCTCTCCCTCTCTCCCCATCTCTCCCTCTCTCTCCTCTCTCTCTCTCTCTCTCTCTCTCTCTCTCTCTCTCCTCTCTTCCCCTCTCTCTCTCTCTCCCCTCTCTCTCTCTCTCTCTCTCTCCTCTCTCTCTCTCTCTCTCTCTCTCTCCTCTCTCTCTCTCTCTCTCTCTCTCTCTCTCTTCTCTCTCTCTCTCTCTCTCTCTCTCTCTCTCTCTCTCTCTCTCTCTCTCTCTCTCTCTCTCTCTCTCTCTCTCTCTCTCTCTCTCTCTCTCTCTCTCTCTCTCTCTCTCTCTCTCCTCTCTCTCTCTCTCTCTCTCTCTCTCTCTCTCGCCCCTCTCTCTCTCTCCTCTCTCTCTCCCCCCTCTCTCTCCCCCTCTCTCTCCTCTCTCTCTCTCTCCCCTCTCTCCCTCCCCTCTCTCTCTCCCAGCACCAGCGAAATCTGCAACGCTCCTCCACTCTCTCCCCCGGCCCCGTCTCCCTCCAGCGCAGTGAAATAAGAATAAACACAAGTGTTGTAGTTGTTTGTTCAGAAGCCCCGCATCCCCGGGGTAAGCGGCGGTGGCGGCGAGGAGGGATGTTTCCTTGGGTTTGTTGTTTGCGAGGGGGCGCTGCAATATCTCGCCTTGTCCCGGCTCTGGGTCGGTGGCGATCTGCTCTCCGGTGAACCTTCGCCGGCAGCTTCTGTCTCCAGTCCCCGCCGCCGCCACGGTTCCACGGCTCCGGGACAAGTTAAAGAGTCGGGGAGAGTTGAGGTGAACTCGACGCATGAAGCTAAAATACCTGCAAAACCATCATAGTTTTTACTAATTAACCACATATACACCAAATTAACAGTTTTGAAAACAGTATTTTCTTACCCATACGGAGAAAAACTGGAAAAAAACCATCAATGTTTGCTGGATTTTGTCCTTGAAAATGGGATTTTTGGACCTTGAATCCTTGAAAAGTCCTTGAATATTTTGCTGTTCCAAGTGTACGGACCCTGGGGAGGAAACTGGAGCACCCGGAGAAAACCCACACGGTCACAGGGAGAATGTACATACTTCGTCCCCGTGGTACCAGCACCCCTTGTGCAAACCCTTGTGCGTATCTGGTGCTGTAAGGCAGCGACTCGACCGCTGCACGACCGTGTTGCCCCGGTGAAGTGGCAACTACTGTTGGAGGAAGATTTCACACCTGCAAACCTGTATCTGCATCAATGGTCCTTTACTGCATAATGGGGCCTTCTGCATTGCTACCATCCCACACCTCCCACTCCGTAATCCCCAACCCACATTAAAAAGCCAAATGGAAATTGCACATGTGGAAATGGCACATTGCCTTATGTAGTAGACTGCCTGAGAGAACCAAGGAATTTTCATGGGTGCTTCTATCTTTACTTTTTCCCTTCTGTGTTCAATGTGCAGGGGGTGGGACACCTTCCACTTCAGGCATCTGGCATTTGCATCAGCACTTTGATAGCTGGTTCAGCTGGAGTGTAGCCTGCAGTCTACACTCCAACAAGTTGCCTTGTGCAACCTTAGCACAGAAAATGGCTGCTGTACCCGTGCGAGATTTCTTCCACTTTCATTCATTCATACATTCAAATAATCCAATTAATGGTGTTATATTTATGTGGATGGATGGAGTAGGTTTGCATTCCCTTAAATATAAGAGGTTAATTAATTAATTAATTGATTGAGGATGCCAAGATTAAATGGAAATGGAGAGAAACAAAATCTGTAGGATCAATCAATAAGGAAGGGAATTAACTTTAAGATTACAGCGAGGCAGATCGGAAAAGTAATGGGTGGTGGAAACATGGATTTCCGTTCAACAAAAAGAAATTACTTATCGGTAAATTAAACTTTTTAGAAACTGATTTTATTAGACAAAGGTATGAGGAGTTACAGAAGGTAAAAGATAGGTTATGATACAGCCCAGTATTAGTCACCGTTCTCCAAGCAAACCAATACCATGGAGAAACGGGGAACTGCATATGCTGATTTACAAGAAATGTTGGAGTAACTCAGCAGGTCAGGCAGCATCTCTGGAGAACATGGATAGGTGGTGTTTTGGGTTGGGAGTCTTCTTCAGACCGATAGCATTCTCACCATGTGAAAGAGGCATGATTTGGGTGGACTGATATGAAATGAATGAACAGGCTTGACAGGCTGATTACCCTTTTCCTGTTCTGATACTCCTAACGATTCATTTTCATAACCATATTGATATCTCCTACATCTTACATCTTACAACACAGGAGGCTATTCAACCTGTTGAGGCCATGCCAGCTCTCGAATCCCACGAATCTCTTTTCCCGCCTATATCGCTGCAATCTTCTTTTACAAAAATATCATCAACTCCATTCTAATTCCTCTAGAACTCACCCACACACCTGCCAAAACTAAGGGTAATGTACTGAAGCCAATTAACTTGCACATTTTTATTCAGAGCACCTGATTTGGCATGATGACCAATCACATCAGTATGGCAAACTAAAACGAGCACCAAAGGACACAAATCGCTGGAGTAATTTAGCGGGTCAGGCAGCATCTCTGCATAGGTAATTTTTCGGGTCGAGTCCCTGGTCTGAAGAAGGGTCTTGACCTGTAACGTCACCATGTTCTCCAGAGATACTGCCTCGTTACTCCAGCACTTTGTGTCCTTTGTGTAATAATCAGCATCTGCAGTTCTTCGTTTCTACATTTTGACTCGCACAGCAAAATCTCCTTAAGGAATGGTTGCTTTGAAGAAGTTCTCGTCCTCTCTCCGTGAGTTATGTGAGACCCTCTCTCACTGCTCCGCCTCTGTGATTCCTGCTGCTCTCCGGCTCCACGACCATGTTCTGACCCAGACTCACTACCACAGCCATGTGTGTTTCCTCAACACTTCCCTGTGCCACCATCTTGTGCCTCGTGGCTTCCAACTCAGTTCCAGGCCTCCCAGTTTGGAGCCAACCTGATTTCAGGTCCCTGCACTAAATCCACCACTTCTTGCAACAGTTTTACTTATCTTTAGACTTTAGAGATACAGTGCAGAAACACCGAATCTGTGGCGACCAGCAATCACCCTGTACACTAAACTACATGCACTAGGGATAATTTTTTGCAATTTACATGAACCAATTTACCTACAAACCTGTGTAGGAAGGATGCTGGTTTACACCGACGATAGACACAAATTGCTGGAGTAACTCAGCGGGTCAAGCAGCATATGTGGTGGAAAAGGAATATTCCTTTTCTCCAGAGATGCTGCCTGACCCGCTGAGTTACTCCAGCTCATTGTATCAATCCGCAAACATGTACGTCTTTGGAGTGTGGGAGGAAACCAGAACACCCGGAGAAAACCCACGTGATCACAGGGAGAAGGAACAAACTGTGGACAGGCAGCACCCATAATCAGGATTGAACCCGGGTTTCTGGCGCTGAAAGCGCTGTTCTCTGTCCGCACCCTGCGTGCCACGCTGGCCGCCATGCTCCAACAGGCCCATGCTCAGACACGAACACGGACACATTGTTTTGTGAAAATGATTGAGCATCAGCATGCTGACTCAAGGTTCTGCAGTGTACAGAGCCATTTCCAGTTGTTAAATCAACTGCAGTAATCTGGGATGGCGGTAAGCCATCATTGTCTGAATGCCAGAATGGAAATGTCAGAATACCAAAATCAAGCTTACTGTTCCCATGAACTTTCTCTGATTCAATATGGGTTGCCCGCATAAAACTTTCAATGAGCCAGAAAGGGAAATCACAAATGGAAGGAGAGATACCACACAAAGCGAGGGGAAAGGGAAACCTAACAATTTCAGTGAGTCAATATTGAATTAAACAAACCACAAGCAGCTTGTATTTATATGATGCATATTAACAGGGGTAAGATGCTTTCCAGTTGCACAATAAGTCAGAAATTGACTTCATCGAAGATAGACTCGAGGGAGAAAAGTGGGAAGAGATGGATTGGTTGAGGGAGGATATTACAGAACTTAAGTGACTGGGAAATTCTGGATGCAAATCTTGTGGTTGTCAAAACATGTATTCAGTGTCTCAATTGCTGCTGAAATTATACTTTATTTATGGGTCTATTCTCAGCGATGAGCTCAAGTCCAGCCAACAGCTATCACCTGCAGACTCAAATGTTCTTTAATGAATGGAAACACTTCGTTATCTCTGGATTCAACTGGTGTCCTTAGCTACTCAAGATTTGCCCACTGTCATGACTTTGAGGATAAGGGGAGCTATATTTTGGAGTTAAGATACTACCATGGCAATCCATGAAATGAAGATAGTGATGAAGGACACAAAGTGCTGGAGTAACTAACTCCATGGGTCAGGCAACATCTCTGGAGAACATGGATAGGTAACATTTCGGTTCGGGACCCTTCTTCAGACTGATTGGAAATGTGGGGGGAAGAAAGTTGTGAGAGAGGAGAGGCAGGACAGTGAGTGGCAGGTAATAGGGGGACAAAGGCAACAAGGGTTTTTAATAGGCAGATGGTTGGAACAAACACCAGAAATTAAAGCAAAAGATATGAGACAGCAGGATTGAAGAGTTTGCAAATTGTGAGGAAGGAATGTAGATTGAGGAGGGGGGAAGAAATAGTTGTGAGTCCATGCGGGGTTTAGGAGAAGGGGAGGTAAAAAGGAGGGGGGTGAGTGGAAAAATGGGAAGGGGAGGGGGGTTAGTTAGAGGTTACCTAAAATTGGAGAATTCAATGGTCATACCGTTGAGTTGTAAGCTTCACACATCCTTGTTCTCCAGAGATGCTGCCTGACCCACTGAGTTACTCCAGCACTTTATTTCCTTTTGTGTAATCCAGCATCTGCAGTTTCTTGTTTCTACATAGTGTTACAGTGGCCTGAAAAATGAGCATAGACTTATAACATGTAATGGCAAAATGCACAAGAAGATAACATGCCACTCCTTTCCTTGGGAGGTGAGGTATTCTTTCTTTCTCCAGTTCATTTTTACCGTTTCAGGTGAATCTTCCTCAAGGACATGAATGAGCCACACGTGGTTTTATAATGGAGATACAAGAAATTGCAGATGCTGGGATCATGAGCAAAACACAAAGTGCTGGAGGAACTCAGCGTGCCAGGCAGCGTTTGAAGAGGGAATGGACAGGCGACATTTCATCTCCGGGCCCTTCTTTGGGCTCTGAAGGAGGGTCCCGACTAAAAACGTTGCTTGTCCATTCCCTCCACTGATGCTGCCTGACTCACTGAGTTCCTCCAGCATTTTGTGTTTTTATAATAATCTTCTAATGTTTAATGTCATTAACTTTTTAATCCTAGATTTTAAATCCCAGCTGACTTGGTTGCATATGAACTCGTATCTCTGGGTCTTTACTTTTTTTTCTCACTCGTTTATCATATTATTTATAGTGTACTCTGTTTACATATTCTGTTGTGCTGCAGCGTGTAAGAATTTCATTGTTCTATCTGGGACACATGACAATAAAACACTCTCTTGACTCTTAGACAATAGACAATAGGTGCAGGAGTAGGCCATTCGGCCCTTCGAGCCAGCACCACCATTCAATGTGATCATGGCTGATCTTGACTCTTACTAACCCTCTGAATGCTGGTCCAGTGATTCAAAGTGGAATTTAGTGTTATCATTTTAGCTATCATTTCGAGATAGCACATTTTCTCCAAAGTGGAGAGGATGTTTCTACAAGTTGGAGAGTCTAGGACCAGAGGATGCAGCTTTAGAAAGGAGGTGAGGAGGAATTTATTTGGTCAGAGGGTGGTGAATCTGTGGAATTCATTGCCACAGTAGGCTGTGGAGTCCAAGTCAATGGATATTTTTAAGGTGGAGATTGACAGATTCTTGATCAGTAAGAGTGAGAGGGGTTATGGGGAGAAGGCAGGAGAACGGGGTTGAGAGGGAAAGATAGATCAACCACGATGAATGGTGGAGTTGACTTGATGGGCTGAATGGCCTAATTTTGCTCCTATAACTAATGAACTTATGAAGTCTGATAGCTCAGAGAAAATTCTCTGCTCAAGGATGTATTGTCCCTTGTTTGAGATGTTAACCTAAAAAGCTTCCAGGCCTGCTGAGTGGAGGGAAAAGATCTGGCACCATTCTTTCAAAGAATAGGGACGGTCCCTGGAAACTATCGTCCCCCAACAAACTCCTAAAATGCAAATTATCTTGTCATTTAACTTAATTGTGTTTCTGGGAGTATGTTATCTGTAAATTGGCTAACGTATCTCCCTATGTTGCAGCAGCAGTTACATTTCAGAAGTAGTGTCTTCACAATTGTACATTGAAGTCACAAGGACCTGCAGATGCTGGAATTTTGAGCAAAACATAAAGTGCTGGAGGAACTCAGCAGGTCCAGGCAGCATCTGTGAAGTGAATGTCCAGATGACGTTTTGGGTCGGGACTCTTCTTCAGGCTCGATCTTCAGACTGCGGTCTGAAGAAGGGTTCTGACATGAAACATTGTCTGTCTAATCCCACCGCAGATGCTGTTTGGCCTTCTGGGTTCCTCCAGTGGTTTTTGCTTTGTCCAATTACTTTGAGGTGAACTGCTGATAGTGAAAGATGCTGAATTAATGCAAACCATTCAGGGGAAAACCACCTTGGGCCATTTCAAAGCCTGCAATGCTGCAGTTGTGTAAGACATTGGTGAGGCCATATTTAGAATATTGTGTTCAGTTTTGGTCACCATGTTAACTATTCCTTGGAGCGCTGGAGGATGAGGTGTAGAACAATCATGTATTTTATTAGGTTTGAGGTGCCATCTCAACATTTGGGCTGAAATAAGCCAGGGAACAACTTAACAGACCTCAGCCTAGCTTAGGAAGTGGATGCAAAAATGGGATAACTTAGAACTTGTATGAACGGGTGATCGATGATTGGTGTGGACTCAGTGGCCCGTCCCTATGCTGTATCCCCAAACTAAGCTGAACTAAACTAAATATGGCAATAAACTCAACTCAACTTGACTACATAGTAAGATAGACACAAAATACTGAAGTAACTCAACGGGTCTGGCAGCATCTCTGGAGAAAAAGGATGTGTGACATTTTGGGTTGGGACCCTTCTTCAGACTGACAATAGGATGTGAGAAAAAGGATGTGTGACGTTTCGGGTAATAGATAGTATTTGTTCTGACACACCCTAAACCTGTCCCTGTTCTCTGACACCGATTCACCTGATCCCTTGAGGATTAGGGAGAGGGTGGCTTGTTATCTGATAATCCTGAAGATAGTGTGTCTTTAAAAAAGATAAATTCTCTGGGAAATTATCCATAATCTTCAACACATTAAGTATTTATTTGTAATATGTAAATTGATCCATTTATAGAATGGCACTTGAGAAATATTAGCATGACAGTAATTGATGCGTACATTTAACAGCTTCAAGTTATTTGCTTGGGCTTGGAGCTGTGCCTGGTCTTTGGTCAACGCGCAGTGTGATTCTCTCCTCATCAAAGATCACATTGACTCTGGGACATGCACAGTTCTCAAGTTAACAGAGACTCGATTATACCAAAAGTAATACATTTGGCAGCGACTTCCTAAACAGCCCTTTTGTGTGGAGGCTGCTCTTTATAAACAGTATTGTAAGTTATCAGTAAATATTATTCGTCAGCCTCCCCCGATTGCCAGTTGGTCCCTGGAGATTAGTTTATGGTTCTTCTGGGCTGACCAAAGCGGAGGCGGCTTTTCAATGAATGCCAGATGCAGCCAGGCCAGTTGTAATGTGAGTATGCGCGCTTTCCAATGTAGCACCCCTCTTTTTGACTACAGACCCTGCAACTTCGAGAGACTTCTTTCTCTGGGAAGTAAGTAGATGAGGTATATTGTTTGCAGGTTATGAAAAACAATGTGGAGAGAATGAAACATGTGACATTAAACATTGGCCGGAGATGGGTGACAATAGGGCTCTTGTTCGTCAAATTTTTTTTGTTGTGAATCTTGTACCGGAAGCGACGAAAGTATTTGATTCCACGTTCTTGGGAGTTGTAAGAAGACTGGTTCGGAAAAGAAGAAGATGCAAAAAGCTGGAGTAACCAGCGGGCCAGACAGCATCTCTGGAGAAAAGAAATAGGTGACGTTTCGGGTCGAGACCCTTCTCCAGACTGAGAGTCCGGGGGAAATAACCTTCGGAAAAGGTCTGAAGAAGGGTCTCGACCCGAAACATCACCCATTCCTTCTCTTCAGAGATGCTGCCTGTCCGGCCGAGTTACTCCAGCATTTTGTGTCTATCTCTGGCAGAGAGATGGGCTCACGATCAATGCATCACATGCTAGAATATCAGGACGGCTAAGGCCCTTGGTGATGTGAATGGTATTTCCCTGTATGTGCTGTCCATACAATTCATCACATTACAACGAAACCACGCGGCGATTTCCAAGTGTACGGGGCCCACTTGTCTGTGATGTAGCGGGGGAGAAAGAGGGAAGTTGGAAAAAAAAGCAAGGCGCCTCAATTCCAGGGAGTTGATGAGGAGCTTTGCGATTGAAACACACGGGAGCATTGCAACGTGAGTCTGTCCTACAAGGGGGACACGCATGCTGTGGTCGCGGTCTGCAGTTTGATGGGTGCCTTTGGATGCGACGGGGGTTTTTAAACTCATTCTTGATGAAGTACTGTTGTAACGCCGGGCTGACACACAGAGAGAGAGGGAGAGATATTGGCTGCCGGTTATTAGTGGCTACATTCTTACAATGGTTCACGCTGCTGATGTTTGGCTGATGAACGGTTAATGCTCTTGAGTGTTTCAATATGCCACAATTCTTCAGGGTAATTCTACATGCCGCGGGAGAAACGTGGTTGCCAATGCAATGTTTACTTTATTGGGGGTGGGAAAGGCAAAGGCAAGACTGGACTGTTCTCACCGTGTGAGCTCAGCTGCTGCTTCACAGCGCCAGAGTCCCGGGTTCGATCCTGACCTCGGATGATGTTTGTGCTCCGCGTGGGTTTCTGTGAATTAACTGGCCCTCTAAACAATAAAATGCCGCCTGCGCCTCAAGAGAGGACGAGATAACATGAAGCGGTTATGAACGGACGATCAATGGTCAAAGTGGCTTTCAATGGTCATGTTTCAATGCGGTATCTCTAAACTAAACTAAACGAAACTACACAAAGTGCTGGAGTAACTCAATGAGTCAGATAGCATCTCTGGAGAACATGGATTGTCGACATTTTGGGTCGGGACCCTTCTTCAGATTAAAATTTATGGTCAGACAAGAAGTTTATAACCAGCATCTACAATTTTTTGTTTCTATAAACTACACCAGGTGCTAGAGTAAACCTGTGGGTCAGGCAGCATCTCTGGAGAACGTGAATAGGCAACATTTCGGGTCGGGACCCTTCTTCAGGCTAAAAGTTCAGGCCAGATAAGAAGTTTTTAAAGAGCATCTGCTGTTCTTTGTTGCTATGTGCTACACCAAGTGCTGGAGTAACTCAGTGGGCCAGGCAGCATCTCTGGAGAACATGGTAAGGCGATGCTTGGTCCGAAACGTCGGAATGTAACATCCCTGACCAGCTGTATTTATTCACAAAATGCTGGAGTAACTCAGCAGGTCAGGCAGCATCTCGGGAAAGAAGGAATGGGTGACGGTTCGGGTCAAAACCCTTCTTCAGACTGACCAGCGGAGTTACTCCAGCACTTTGAGTTTCATCCATTTCAGCATCTGCAGTTCCCTGTGTCTCTAAACTAAGTGACTACCTTTTTTTTAAAAAGAAAGTTTAAATAACGACATTGAACTTGAGCTTTTGGCATTTTGTTTTCTAGGAAATCTTCCCTTCCACTGAGGCTGGCTAACGATGCGAGTAGGAGATGTCTGAGAAGCAAGTCAAGACTTCCTTCCTTTTCGTGCGGCTACAATCCCCGTCCAGCGGTGGGGCTGGGCAGGCGAAGGGGCGATGCATCCAGGGCAAGCCCGGCTCCGAGCCGGCCAGCAGGCTGCTGGCTGCGGCCATAGACACCGGGGGCGTGGCTGGCGGCTGTCACGACAACCGCAAACAGTCGTGCCAAGCCTTGTGCGCTCAGGGGCGACCTGAGGTCGAGGTGGGGCGCCCTCGGACAGATGTTGGCAGCTGCGGACCGGGCGCTTGCACACTCGACGGTGCATGCAGAGCGGGCTCAAGGCGAAGCTTGTCTCCCCTGGCCGGTAACTTCCTGGATGCGGTGACTGTGCAGAAGAGTGCACCGACGTGGAGCAGAGAGAGTACAGGCTCGGAGCTAGCTGCAGGCAGGGTGCAGCTGCAGCAGTGTGCGTCCGGAGAGGCAGCAGCCCTCTCCTGCAACACGCCCACCTCGCACCATGCGTCCAGTTCCAGGGAGGACGGGCTCCCATGGGAAGTAGAAGTCAGCAAGCCCAGCGTGGTGGAGGCGACCACCTTCAGCAAACCTCCCCTCCCGGCGAATCAGCGATTTAGTGCTGGGGCGGTGGATCGGTCAGGAAGATCAGGCGGCATTCAGGAAAGGGCATGCCACCCTTACAACCCAGCTCCCGGCCTCCCTACAACCACCTTCTCCTCTCCCACAAGCCCCAACACGCTGCAAAAGGTAGGCACTGCCCCTTCATCTTGGCCTAAGGACCATTGAATTTCTGTTAGTTTTCACTCAAATGTGTTTTATTTATTGGAATGGCACTTGTGGTGTGACATGTGGCAGTTGTGGCAATCTTCACAGTTGACTGTTGTCCTGTAATCTGCGTGTCTAGTTAAATCACAAAGTAGGATGTAATTGCAAAGAGCTCCCTGCTCAAATAATTGTTCAGATGTAAGAAAACAAATGTAAGATGCTGAAATCTGCAACAAAGGCAGAAACTGCTGGAAGAACTTATCCATTCTCGAACCTCTGGAAAGAGAAACCATAAACAGTCAATAGTACTTTATTGTCACATGTACCTACCTAGGCTAGGTACAGTGAAATTCTTTTTTGCATATTTTGGTTATAAAATCTTATTATGCGCAGACACAATTACACTCAAGTACAAGAGCGTAAGAATAGTCAGCTAAACTGAGGCAGTACACAAGAGTCACCACGTTTCCGTCGCTTTTGTGTGGGAGTCAAGTCCAAAGTTGATAAAAGTGTATTTTAACTTTGCCAGAAAGGGCCATTGTCCTGGCAGTTGCAAAATTGCCTTTCATTTGTACAGGCAAATGGGACTAGCTTAAATGGAGCATCTGAACATAAGTGCCGGAGTAACTTTCATCTGCAGTTACTTTTTTTACACCAAAAGTGGTAGGTTTATGGGATGAACTGCCCGAGGAGGTAGTTGAGGCAGGTACTATTACAATGTTTAAAAACATTTGGACTGGTACATGCATAGGACAGGTTTAGAGGAATACAGGCCAAACACAGGCAGAGGGAGACTAGTGTAGATGGGGCATGTTGGTCAGCATGGACAAGTCGGGCTGAAGGGCCTATTTCCATGCTGTTTGACTCTCTGACTCTCTGACACTGTACTGCTGAAGTAACTCAGTGGGTCAGGCATCATCTCTGGAAGAGATGGATGCTGCCTGACTGGCTGAGTTACTCCAGCACTTTGTGATTTTTAAAAAGTAGACTAGTATGTGCAATTCCTTGTGACTACAGTAAACATTTTTGTCAGGGACCCTTTCTCACAAACTGTTTGACTGGTGAAGTTTTTCCAGCATTTGTGTCATTGTTCAGATGCAAAGGTAAAACCTATTGCAATAATAATGTTGTGGTGTTCACTTAATTGAACATACCACGGAACACCATTAATATTGTGTGTGCCACATTTCCTTGATTATCGTTGCTTTTTGCACATCTTCCATTCATTTCCCCTTAGTACCATCTATATCTCTCGTTTCCCCGTTCTCCTGACCTTCGGTCTGAAGAAGGGTCTCGACCCGAAACGTCGCCTATTCGTTTTTCCAGAGATGTGGCCTGACCTGCTGAGTTACTCCAGCCATTTGTGTCTGTCTTCGGCCATTAATATAAAGACAGTCTGTGGCAATGGGATGACTTTGGTTTGGATATCCATTATACGTTCCAACCAACTGGAGTGTGAAATGGGCATCTGTCTCACACAGCCCATGTCTCCTCATTCCACTGAGTGTTAGGTCTGGGATACACTTGATCGGTTGCCTGGTAATGTGAATGAATGGTATCAGACACAGGACGCGGCTCAGGGCATTAACTTCTTAAAATGCAAATGTGAGTACTTTTGTGGAAAGGAAGAAAGATTACTGTGAGGGACTGTTCAGCAGTTATAAAATTATGTGGGTTTTACAGGCATTTAATCAAACAAAAATCCTGTCCCAATGTATTTTGCAAGCAGTATTCAGTTTGAAATGAAAAGGACAGCTTTGTGAACAACTGTGCTGTCTACCCGACAGAAGTGTATGCATCAGCTGTTTGTAAAGCAATGGTGGTATGTTAATCAGCCTACATCAAATCAGACGTGATCAGCTTAAGTTATTTCGCTCCAACTTGAGTTTGGCCTCACTCTGACAGTGGACAGGACGGATAGGTCAGTGTGGGAATGGGATGGGGAGTTAAAAGTGTTTAGCAACCGGGAGATTGCCCAGGCCCATGCGGACAGAAACGTCGGAATTCAGCAAAACAATCGCCTGGTCTGTGCTTGGTCTCGCTAATATACAGTAGTCCACACCTAGAACAGCGGATACAGTAGATTGGAGGAGGTGCAAGTAAACCTCTGCCTCACCCGAAAGGACTGTTGCGGTCCTAGGACGGAGTCGATGGGGGAGGTATAGGGACAGGTGTTGCATCTCCTGCGGTTGCAGGAAGAAGTACTTGGGAAGGGGGTGGTTTGGGTGGGAAATGATGAGTTAACCAGGGTTGCAGAGAAAACTGTCTCTACGGAAAGCACAAAGGGGTGGAGATGGGAAGGTGTGGCTAGTAGTGGTATCCCTTTGGAGGTGGTGACAATGTCGGTGGTTTATGTGATGTATGTGACGGCTGATGGGGTGAAAGGTGAGGACTAGGGGACACACTCCCTGTTACGACTGGGGGGAGGGGGAGCAAGAGTCGAGCTGCGGGATATCGAGGAGACTCATGTGAGGGCTTTCCTCACACCTGCGGCTCCTCCAACCTAAAGGAAGAAAGAAGGGAGGAGAGATTTAAGGAGGAAATTCCAGAGCGCTGTATCCTGGCATCTGAGGGCACGGACATCAATGGTGAATCTTGATCTACATGGGAGGCAAGGCTGGAGGGGATTACAGTGATTGGAATGGGAGAGGCCATAACTGAGCCATGGGGGCTAGTCCTTGACCTTTACCAAGTTACCTGGGCATGGCAATAATCATTGAACAATCATCTATAACACTCGGGAGAGAGCCAGTAAGACAGAGAGGGGAGCTCCCACACATGGTTGTTATTGTTTGACACCCACAGGGGACACGCTGCCATTGAGTTCGGCCAAAATGGGGTTTGCCCATTAAAAAGACTCATAGGAGACAAAGTGTTGGAGGGCAGGAGGCACAAAGCAATGCACTAAGTCCAAAGTCCGGCCATGTGTGGCGGCACGCCTGCTCAACGACCCGACCCATAAGAGGCTGCAGGGGGGAAGCTTGGAAGCTGCCGAGCTCGGCCCCGAAACCCAGAGAGCCAAGGATGAGGGAGCCGCTGGCGACGACTGATGCGAGGCGTGGGCCGGGAGGAGAGGGACTGGGGTATTGTCTCCAGCGCCTTCAAGGTTCGGCTGCAGGATGCGCCCCTGGGACACACAGGCGGTCGGGCGAGGAGAGGGACGTCGGTTCACGGCCAAGCTGGTCGAAGGCGACAGGATGCCCTGCAGCAGCCTGGGGCTTACCTGGATCAGGAGCCGCTCCAGTACATCCAGCTCGGGCTGGACTTTGCACTTATTGTAAATGGCGCCACAATATGGCGACTCATGGCCTGTTTCCATGCTATATCTATAAACTAAAAGGGCAGCCACAAATTATACAGCTGGTAGAGCTACTCCCTCACAGTGCCAGCGACCTGGGTTCGATCATGACCACGGATGGTGTCTGAGTGGAGTTTGCACATTCTCCCTATGACCATTTGGGTTTCCTCCAGTTTCCTTCATTTCCCAAGGCCTTGTGGGTTTGTTGGTTAATTGCCCTTTTTAAATTGCCCCTGGAGTGCAGGGAGTGGATGCAAAGTTGGACCAACATACAACCAGCGTGAATCGGTGATCAATGGTCGACATGGACTCAGTGGGCTGATAGGTCTGTTTTGATGCTTGTATCTCCCAACTAAACCAAAAGGTTTTCATATCATATCATATCATATATATACAGCGCGGAAACAGGCCCCGCACATTAACACTATCCTACACCCACTAGGGACAATTTTTTACATTTACCTAGTCAATTAACCTACATACCTGTACGTCTTTGGAGTGTGGGAGGAAACCGAAGATCTCGGAGAAAAACCCACGCAGGTCACGGGGAGAACGTACAAACTCCTTACAGTGCAGCACCCGTAGTCAGGATCGAACCTGAGTCTCCGGCGCTGCATTCGCTGTAAAGCAGCAACTCTACCGCTGCGCTACCGTGCTTGTGGAACAATATTTTGTTAACCTAAAAAGGCTTAGTGTGAAGATGTTATGGACATTTTTGTAATATGTCAGACAATGGCTATGGACAAACAAACTGGTTGCTTAAGTGAAAAATAGGCCTGCATTTCAAAGACACGTACCCCATAGGACCAAAAGCAATATAACCAAAAAATTGCGACTAGTTTATTTGTAAATTAAGGCATTATTATACTCGTAGTTCAAAAGTATATTCATCAATAGTCTTATGATATAAATCTACTTCAAGAGTCTTTGCTATCAGTTGAAAAGGGGGTTTTGAAGAGCCATCTGGTCAGTGCTGGGGAGGGGCCATGGGATCTGCTATCGGAGGCCTTCTTGGCCTTCACGCCGCACTCTGCCTCACAGAATGACCAATGCATCATGACTTCCAGACCAATTGATCCCACAGAGGTAGAGGCCATGGAAATACATAGGGTGTGAAGGGGTGTTTGGGGTGGCACAGTGGTGCAGCTGCCAGAGCTGCTGCCTTCACTACCAGACACCCAACTTGGACATCTGACCACAGGCGCTGTCTGTTTGAAGATTGCACATTCTCCCTGTGATGACGTGGGTTTCCTCCAGGTTCTCCAGTGTCTCCCCACATCACAAAGACGTGCAGGATTGTAGTTTAATTGATCTCTGTAAATTGCCCCTCATGTGTAAGGAGTGGATGGGAAAGTGAGATAACATAGAACGGTGTGAATGGGTGAATGGGCCAGATTGCCAGTTTCCATGCTGTATCTTTTGATCAAAACCGAGGAAGGTTGGCAGACCAAACACAATTCATTGCACTTTTAAGATCCACACAACCGTGCCTATGGCTTCAAACCAAATATATTCTATTTAAAATGCCACTTTAGACTTTAGAGATACAGTGTGGAAACAGGCCCTTTGACCACTGAGTCCTTGCCGACCATTGATCAGCCTGTACATTAACCTACACAGACTAGGGACAATTTTACAACTTTCCGAAGCCAACTAATCTGCAAACATGTACGTTTTTGGAGTGTGGGAGGAAACTGGAGCACCCGGAGAAAAACCACGCGGTCACGGGGAGAACGTACAAACTCCACACAGACAGCAACTGGAGTCAGGATTGAACCTGGGTCTCTGACGCTGTAAGGCGGCAACTCTACTCCTGTGCCACCGTGCCGCCCTCTAGAAATTGTTTCAATATTGATTTGTGGAATTGTATGTCAATGTTTGTAGTATAAGAAAATAACTGCAGATGCTGGTACAAATCGATTTATTCACAAAATGCTGGAGTAACTCAGCAGGTCAGGCAGCATCTCGGGAGAGAAGGAATGGGTGACATTTCGGGTCGAGACCCTTCAGACTGTTTGTAGACCTGAAATACAGTAAAAATGGCAACACCAAAATTTTAAAAGTTTTGGGTCATCCCAACTCAAAACATTGCCTATCCACGTCCTTCAGAGTTGCTGCCTGACTGCTGAGTTACTCCAGCACCTTGTGTGCTATGGAGCAAAGTAAACCTGGTTTACAGTTAGGAACCTTATCTTATTCCAATGATGCCCTCTGGTGTTCAGCTGTGGATGCTTCCCGGATACAAGGGCTGCAATTTCTCAGGAGCAAGATTACAGAAGCAGAGCAAAACATATGCTATGTTCACAAATTTGAAACAATGCCTAGGCTTAGTGTTAATAATCTGTCTTGGTCTGGGTTCCTTTGGTTTATTGATACTGTACTGAACAGAAATAAATATGAAATTAAAGAGATGAAATTACTTTCTTTATGTTATTGCATGGTTTATAACAATGTCTTCAATCGGTTTGGAAGTTGCTCTCTGGACTCGAAGGTGAAGGGGGAAAGATTTAATAGGAATCTGAGGGGTAACTTTTTCACACAAAGGGTGGTGGGTGTGTGGAACGAGCTGCCAGAGGAGGTAGTTGAGGCTGGGACTATCGCAATGTTTAAGAAACAATTTGAATGGTACATGAATAGGATAGTTTCAGAGGGATTGGCGGGTTTAACTAGTGTAAATGGGACATGTTGGTCAACATACGTGAGGGCAACATACTATGATTAGATATTTGACTTATGGGTAGGCAGGTGCAGCCTTGGATAAAGTCTCAACTACAAGATATTTTGGTTAACAGTACACTTAACAGTACTGTTGATAGAACTTTGACAGACTATGGTACATTTTGGCATAGACATTGTGGGCTGAAGGGCCTGTTCTTATGCTGTACTGTTCGATGTTGTATGATGTGGTATGGGAGATAGTTATGTACATGTTGCAAATTATGTACTCCATGATTAAAATCCAAACTACGTGGCTAAAATATAGGCTTTGCAGTTAAATCCCGGCCGACTTGCCGGCTTATTGAATATAAGCCGTGAACTAAGCAATTAAACTCAAAGTTTGTATGTTCTTCCTGTGACCTGTGTGGGTTTGTCCTGGGTGCTCCAATTTCCTCCCACATTCAAAAGACATGCAGGTTTGCAGGTTAATTGGCTTCTGTAAATTGCCCCTGGTGTGTAGGATGCAAAAGTGAGATAACTTTGAATGGGTGTGTGGGCGATCAATGGTCATAGTGGACTAGGTGGTCCGAAGGGCCTGTTTCCACACTGTGTCCCTGAACTAAAATAGAGAGTTAACTTCTAATGTTGAACTCGTGATTCCCTCCATCAAAAACACTGCAAACTGATTTTATTTTCTGGTGTGAATTCGTCCCTGAGATCACATTTTTGACCTGAGGTACAATTTCTGATCTATTGAGAAATTTGCTGTTGACCAGAACCCACCATTAGGTGAAGATGGCCCCGAAACATTCTGATCCAAAATGATTTACGATTTATCATCTTCTCCGCCTGCTTTATTGCTGTCGTATGAGGAAAAGTTGAAGAGCCAAAGGTTTGTATTTCAACAGTGAAGACTATTTTATTGTCATATATCGCAAAATAGAATAATGAAATTCTCACTTAGATTGGAAGAGTGAGAGGAAACTTGATAGAAATGCAAGACCCTGAGATGTCATGAAAGGGCGGATGTGGAAATGGTGTTCCCATATGTAGGAGAGTCTAGAACTGCTACGGTTTAATATAGTGTAGAAACAAGGAAGTGCAGTTGCTGGTTTACAAAATAGGAACAAAGTGCTGGAGTAACTCAGTAAGACAGCACCACTGGAGAACATGGATAGGTGACGTTTCTGGTCAGGACCCTTCTTCAGACTGATTGTGGGGGGGTGCAGAAAAGCAAGCTGGGAGAGGGAAGACAGTGCGTGGCAGCTGATAGATAGGCAAAGGGGGGGGGGGGGGGTGAGGGGGGGGGGTGTAATAGGCAGATTGTTGGAACAAAGGCCAGAGATTAAAACTGAAGGCGTGAGACAAAATTGTGCGTCCAAATGAAATAATATGGTTGAGGGGGGGGGAGAGAGAAAGAGGAAGGGGAGGGAGGGTTTGTAAGGGTAAGCTAAAATTTTGGAAGTCAATGTTTAATATAGTGTGTTGCCCATTTAAGACAGAGATAAGGTGCATTATTTTCACCTCTCAGAGCATCATGAACCTTTTGGAATTATTTTTAGACTTTAGAGGTACAGCCCAGAAGCAGGCCCTTTGGCCCACCGAGCCCATGCCAACCAGTCATCACCCCCAACACTAGCGCTATCTTACACAGCAGGGACAATTTCACTGAAGCTAATTAACGTACAAACCTGCACATCTTTGGAGTGTCTGAGGAAACCGGAGCACCCGGAGAAAACCCACGGGGTCACAGGGAGAACACGCAAACTCTGCAAAGGCAGTCCCGTAGTCAGGATGCTAGTTACGGGAAAGATGATTCCCTTGGCTGAATAGTCTAGGACTAGAGGGTTATCATTTCAGAAATCCAGAAGAAGGCCAGTTACGACTGAGATGAGGAGAATTTTATTCCCCAGAGAGTGGTGAATCTTAGGAATGTTCTCTCCTGGAGGGCTGTGGAGGCTCAGTCACTGATTTCATTCAAAATGTGGATTGATGGATTTTGGGATATTAAGAGAATTGAGATAAATGTTAAATGGTGTAACAAAATGGTTTGAGGTAGAACACCAGCCATTTCAGTCAGAGAGTGGTGAAGGTGTGGAATTCTCTGCCTCAGAAGGCAGTGGAGGCCAGTTCATTGGATGCTTTCAAGAGAGAGCTGGATAGAGCTCTTAAGGATAGCGGAGTGAGGGGGTATGGGGAGAAGGCAGGAACGGGGTACTGATTGAGAGTGATCAGCCATGATCGCATTGAATGGCAGTGCTGGCTCGAAGGGCTGAATGGCCTACTCCTGCACCTATTGTCTATTGTCTATTGTCTATGATCCTGATGAATACTAGAGTTGTTTTGAAGGGCCAAATGGCCCACTGCTGCTCCTATTTTATGTTCTTTGTGTTATTGTGTGACCAGTCTACCCAAAAAGTCACCTATTCCTTTTCTCCAAACATGATACCTGACCTGCTGAGTTACTCTAGCTTTTTGTGTCTATCTACCTATTATATCCACTGTGTTTAGACCATCTCTCACTTCAATTCCCAATGTACAAGATCACACTCAAGTTAACAAGATAAAACAGAACAGTTTCTTCTAAGATAAGAAAGAAAATTCTTCCAGATACCTTGCCATCCATCAGCCTCGTCTGTTAGAGGTACTGCAATGGATTTATTGATTTCCTTTTCAACATTCCTTTAAAACACTGTACTTAAAACAGTTGGGTTGCGGTGTGTATCAATGTCGTAAATAACAGGCCATCAGATAATAGTGTGGAGTAAGCTCCCATCACAATTCATCTTCATGTTTTTGAAGCAAAACTGCTTTTGTTGTCAGTGGATATCAGCCAGTGGCTTAGACAAGTCTTTAAAGCACTTACGTTGATGTAGAAGTTTTCAAACTCTACACTAGTTCCAAAGCACATCACAGTTGTGTGTTACTTTGAAGTGTGGACGTCTGTGAGACGAGTGCAGGAATTTGTATCTTCTTAGTCGCAGGGTGATATATTACTGACATTCATTGTGTGTCCTTAACTGTTGCTATATTAACTGTTCGAGAACCAGAGGATATGTTGAGAATCAAAGGATATAGATTTTAGGTGCGGGGGGAATTTGAATCTAATCTGAGGGATAACTTTTTTACACAAAGGGTGGTGGGTGTATCTAATGAGCTGCCGGAGGAGATAATTGAGGCAGGTACTATTGCAATGTTTAAGAAATGTGTAGACAGGTACATGGATAGGATAGGATTAGAGGGATATGGGCCAAAAACAGGCTGGTGGGACTAGTGCAGATGGGACATGTTGGCCGGTGTGGGCAAGTTGGGCCAAAGGGCCCATTTCCACACTGTGTAACTCTACGACTCCATACTGAGGAATGTGTTCAGAAACCACTGCATTGGTGGGTCCAGAAACACTGATAGGCAGTGCAGGATAATGAGGGCAAGTTTCCTTTTCTGAAAAGCTTTAAAGAACTAGATAGAGTGAATATGGAGAGGATTTTTCCACCAGTGGGAGATCAAGGACCAGAGAGCAGAGCCTCAGAATAAACAGACGTACCTTTTAGAAAAGAGTTGAGGAGGCATTTCTTTAGCCAGAGGGTGATGAATCCGTGGAATTCATTGCATAGACGGCTGTGGAGGCTAAGTCTTTGGGTATTTTTAAAGCGGAGATTGATAGTGTCTTGATAAGTAAGGGTGTCAAAAGTTACGGGGGAAAGGCAGGAGAATGGGGTTGAAAGGGAAAGATAAATCAGCCATGATTGAATGGCAGAATAGACTCGATGGGCCAAATGGCCTAATTCTGCTCCTGTCTTATAAACTTTTAAACTGGATGAGATCTTGCAAAAAATGCAGTAGTTTTGTATTTGCCTTCACTAAGACAAGCTTTAGTTTCATAAAATCAAACTTAATATTTTTGCCTGAATTTAATTTCCCATGTTGCCGTCGTGTGATTTAAACTCGTGTCTCTGAATCAATAGTTCAGACTTCTGGCTACCAACCCACGATTCGATTGCAAATGGCAAGATAACACTCTGGTAAAAGAGATAAAAGGCCAAGCAATCAGCCTGTGTGAAGTAAGCTCACATCACAATTCATCTTCATGTTTTTTAAAAAATCATCTTGTCAGTGGATATCAGCCAAGGGCTTCTGAGACAGGTCTTTAAAGTACTTGTATTGATGAAGCACCTTTCAAGTTCTACGCCCATCCTAAAGCACATCAGAATTGTGTGTTACTTTTGAAGGGCCTGCTTCTGTTATGAAGACTAGTGCATTGGTTGAGGGGTGAATATTGGAGTCAGAGCTATATAGCACAGAAACAACTTCTCCATACTGACCAAGTTGGCCAACCGAGCTATTCCCACTTGTCTGTGACTGGCCTCTATTCCTCCAAGCCTTTCTTATCCATGTACCCGTCCAAGTGTCTTTTAAAAGTCTTAATTATACCCACCATTACCAATTCCACTGGTAGCTTGCTCCAGGTAACTACCACCCTCTGAGTGATTAAGTTGTGGGCGGCATGGTGGCGGGTGATATCGGCGGCATGGTGGTGGGTGATATCGGCGGCATGGTGGCGGGTGATATCGGCGGCATGGTGGTGCAGCGGTAGAGTTGCTGCCTTACTGCGCTAGAGACCCGGGTTCGATCCTGACTACGGGTGCTTGTCTGTACGGAGTTTGCACGTTCTCCCCGTGACCTGCACGGGTTTTCTTCGGGATCTCCGGTTTCCTCCCACACTCCAAAGACATACAGGTTTGCAGGTTAATTGGCTTGGTATAATTGTAAATTGTCCCTCGTGTGTGTTGGGTAGTGTTAGTGTGCGTGGATCGTTGGGCGGCGCGGACTCGGTGGGCCGAAGGGTCTGCTCCCATGCTGTATCACTAAACTAAATACTGCCCTTAGCCCCAATTCAAACTGCCTTGACCACTTCCTGTGGCAGCTCTATTATACCCACATCCTCTCTTTCTCCTTCTCACTATAACTCTCTACAGGGAGTGCACTCTCTACAAGGATGCTGCCTGACATGCTGATTATTTCCATCACTTTCTGTTTTTACTTCTGATTCCCAGCATCATTGGCATTTTGCCTAGCAGCTTGAGTTTGGGATAGATTTACATTTTCTATTACTGTTGTGTAACGTGTCCATTAGCTGGCACTTCAGCGCTTGAGATTAAAACATCATAATGCAAAGTATTGAAATGCAGCAATCACAATAATCTCATCGGCACTGCATTCACAAGTGTTATCTCTTCGTCTGAGAGGATTTTTGGGGGGGGGGGAATTGTCAAGCATGCTGTGCATATCAATTAAACAGACAGCAGAGGGAAAGATCTGCAGTTTGTGTGCCTGCAACATATCCTCCCCTTGCAACCCTTGGGTGGCAACTGTAGAGTTGCTGTCTCACAACGCCAGAGACCCTAGTTCGATCCTGACTATGGGTGCTGCCTGTACGAGAGTTTGGACGTTCTCCCTGTGACCATGTGGGTTATCTCGGGGTGTTCCAATTTCATCCCACATTCTAAAGATGTCCAGGTTTGTGGGCTAAGTGGCTTCTGTGCCCAGGATGAGGTTTTCCATACTAGGTCATCGGAGATGTCCTTATTCTTTAGGAAACTGGCGTTCCCCTCTTTCATTATAGATGAGGCTCTCACGAGGGTCTCCTCAATATCCCACAGCTCTGAAGATAGGCACAAAATGCTGGAGTAACTCAGCGGGTCAAGCAGCATCTCTGGAGAAAGGAATAGGTGTGTTTTGGGTCGAGACCCTTCTTCAGACTGAGAGTCGGGGGGAGAGGGAAACTTGTCCATGCTGCCTGAGAATAAGCTTCCTCTTGCAGACCAACCTAGTGCAATTAATGTCCTAAACAGTCAGCAATTCCCTGCTTAGCAGATGCTGACAAGAAGGGAAAGGAACATGCATAATTTATTGCCATATAAAGTAGGGTTGTTAGCAGAGTGCTCAAGTCATCCATTGTAATTATTTGCAACCCTGTCTCTCAGCAATCTCTGTGTTGTGAGTAATACAGGTTCACAAAGTGATCTTGCTGTGTTTCAGGGAAGGAATGAGGTCTAGTTTAGTTTTAGTTCAAAGATGCAGCATGGAAACAGGCGATCACCCATACACCAGTTCTACCCTATACACTAGGGACAATTTACAAAGCCAATTGACATACAACCCCGCACCTCTTTGGAAATCGGGGCACCCGGAGAAAATCCACGCAGTTACTGGGAGAACTTATGAACTCTATACAGACAGCAGCCATCGTCAGGATCAAACCTGGGTTTCTGGCGCTGCAAGGCAGCAACTCTAATGCTGTGCCACTGTGCCACCCCAATGTTTCAAGTCTGGCTATCTCCAGCTAGGGGAACTCGCTGAAGTATCATCCCTCCATTAGAGGAAGCCCGAGAGGCTAGGCAATGAGTAAACTGGCCGACTAACAGCAGGGAATGAAATCCCGGCTAATGCTGCTGTTAACAATAGACAATAGGTGCAGGAGTAGGCCATTCGGCCCTTCGAGCCAGCGCCACCATTCAATGTGATCATGGCTGATCATTCTCAATCAGTACCCCGTTCCTGCCTTCTCCCCATACCCCCTGACTCCGCTATCCTTAAGAGCTCTATCTAGCTCTCTCTTGAATGCATTCAGAGAATTGGCCTCTACTGCCTTCTGAGGCAGAGAATTACACAGATTTACAACACTGACTGAAAAAGTTTTTCCTCGTCTCCGTTCTAAATGGCCAACCCCTTATTCTTAAACTGTGGCCCCTGGTTCTGGACTCCCCCAACATTGGGAACATGTTTCCTGCCTCTAACGTGTCCAACCCCTTAATAATCTAATATGTTTCGATAAGATCCCCACTCATCCTTCTGAATTTCCAGTGTATACAAGCCTAGTCGCTCCAGTCTTTCAACATATGACAGCCCCGCCATTCCGGCCCTGTACAACTGCAGAAGGACCTCTTTGCTCCTATACTCAACTCCTCTTGTTCTGAAGGCCAACATTCCGTTGGCTTTCTTCACTGCCTGCTATACGTGCATGCTTCCTTTCAGTGACTGATGCACCAGGACACCCAGATCTCGTTGTACGTCCCCTTTTCCTAACTTGACACCATTCAGATAATAATCTGCCTTCCTATTCTTACCACCAAAGTGGATAATGTCACACTTATCCACATTAAACTGCATCTGCCATGCACCCGCCCACTCACACAACCTGTCCAAGTCACCCTGCAACCTCATAGCATCTTCCTCACAGTTCACACTACCACCCAGCTTTGTATCATCTGCACATTTGCTAATGGTACTTTTAATCCCTTCATCCAAGTCATTAATAGGTTTGAAAAATGGAAAACCCCCTCATCTCTCCATCTTGGCACAGATTTTAAAACCTTTTCAAGGCTGCTACACGCAAAATCACAGCCGAAAGAAACTGTGGCAATCAAAAGTTAACCTTCATTCAGTTTTTGAAATAAACCGCAAATGTTACAGATCATTACGATATTAATAAGATATTAATAAGATAGATGTGAGATGATTTCCTTCATCATTGTATAATAACCAGTTAGTTCCTTATTTTCAATGGCAAAATACAGTTAAGCCCAATTAAGCTGGCAATTCCTGATACCTCTAATAATCGTGTGCAGTCATATGTTAAACAGAATATAGCTGTCAATTTTATTTGTTTGAAGCTGGGAAGATAAATATATACATCATTTTCCAACCGAGATCACTGAAGAACAGAATATACAGGTCAGACTGATTTTGGTGTTTTGGGGATCCTGCTATCCATAAAATGCCTATCATGTATCCCACATTACCATGGTGATTGGACTTCAAAATATGTCTGAACGATTTTAAAATGCTCTGGGACTTCTCAAAGTATCACAAACAAAGTCTCCCTTATCTTGTATAAGTTGATTTATCTTGCACTAAATGATACCCCTTATGCTGTATCAGTACACTGTGGGCAGCTTGATGGTAATCATGCATAGTTTAGTTTAGAGATACAGCGCGGAAACAGGCACTTTGGCCCACCGAGCCGGCACCAACCAGCGAGCCCCGTACACTAGGGACAAGTTACCATTTTTACAGGGGCCAGTTAACCTATAAACCTGTATGTCTTTGGTAAGAAACCAGAGCACCCGGAGAAAACCTACGGGGTCACAGGGAGAACGTACAAACTTCATACAGACAGCACCCGTAGTCAAAGCAGCAACTCTACCGCTACGCCATTGTGCCACCCTTATCATAGACTGGATAACACGCAACAAAAAAACTTTTTACTGTACCTCGGTACGTATGACATTAATAAACGAAACTAACCCAAGAACAAAGGATTTAAAAAGTTACTTTCCAACGAACACTGGAATATGAGGCTGGAAGAAGAATAGGTCACACCTGCATACTTCCATAAGACTTTATCTCCTATCTAAAAATCAATCGATCTTTGCTGTGAATAGACCTGCAGATTGTAAAAACTAAAATTACAACTTCTGGTAATCTCAAAAAAGAAATGAGGCAATTCTGGGAACAGTGCAGAAATAAGGAGCTGCAGATGCTGGTTTACACAAAAGGATACAAAGTATTAGAGTAACTCACCCCCTGCCCTTTCTCCTCCTCCCCTCCCCTCCCTCCCCCCCCCCCCCACCCCTTGTGCTCCTCCTGGAATTGCACCTATTTCTCCCCTCCCCCTCCTACTAAATTCCTTCTTCCAGCTTCACAATTTGCAACTCTTCCATCCATCTGTCTCACACCTTTTTTAATCTGTGGCCTTTGTTCCAACCATCTGCCTATTTTACCCGCCCCCCCCCCTTGAATGTGTCCACCTATTACCTGCCAGGCTTTGTCCTGCTCTGCTCTCTCCCAGATTTCTTCCCCTCCATCCCCCCCCCCCCCCCCACCCCTACAGTCAGACTGAAAGAAGTGTCACGACTGAAAACGTCAGCTATGCATGTTCGCCAGAGATGCTGCCTGACCCACTGAGCTACTCCAGCACATTGTGTCCTTTTCTGGGAACAGTGCATCAGTAATGAGGAGTTAAAATGCAAATGCTGGTAGCAATGTGATGCACAATAACTGGGAAATCGGGCCACCCCACCAGTGAAGAAATCCAAAGTACTTTGAAATGAGGACATTGAATAACTCTTCACAAGAAAACCGAGGCAAATCTGACCTGAAAACAGAGGCTAACATTTATAATTTAACTCTGTGAAGAAATCCTCCTGGGTGCAAGCATCTCCAGTAGGAATAGCAAAGGAGCCATGCGCAACCTAAATATGTCTGTCACCATGCACTTTTAATATTCCCATTTCAATTTATTTTCCAGCACAGTGGATTTTATGGATCCTGGGGACGGTTGGAGGTGGGAAGAGGGGAGGGGGAGGATGCAATGCCAGCTCAGATGATATGACAATCCATTAGTGGCAGTCAGCTGTGAGATGAGCTTTGAACAGCCAGTGTTGTGTAATGAACCTGATCTGATAAGGGGACTCGAGGTAAAAGATCCATTAGTAGGCAGTGGTCACAATATGATAAGTTTTACTCTACAAATTGAGAGGGAGAAGGGAAAATCGGAAGTGTCAGTATTACAGTATAGCAAAGGGGATTACAGAGGCATGAGGCAGGAGCTGGCCAGAATTGACTGGAAGGAGGCCTTAGCAGGGAAGACGGTGGAACAGCAATGGCAGGTATTCCTGGGAATAATGCAGAAGTTGCAGGATCAATTTATCCCAAAGAGGAGGAAAGATTCTGAGGGGAGTAAGAGGCACCCGTGGCTGATAAGGGAAGTCAAGGACAGCATAAAAATAAAAGAGAAGAAGTATAACACAGCAAAGAAGAGTGGGAAGCCAGAGGATTGGGACTCTTTTAAAGAGCAACAGAAGATAACTAAAAAAGCAATACGGGGAGAAAAGATGAGGTACGAGGGTAAGCTAACCAATAATATAAAGGAGGATAGTAAAAACTTTTTTAGGTATGTGAAGAGGAAAAAAATAGTCAAGGCAAATGTGAGTCCCTTGAAGACAGAAGCAGGGGAATTTATTATGGGGAACAAGGAAATGGCAGACGAGTTGAACCGGTACTTTGGATCTGTCTTCACTAAGGAGGATACAAACAATCTCCCAGATGTTCTAGTGGCCAGAGATCCTAGGATGATGGAGGAACTGAAGGAAATCCACATTAGGCAGGAAATGGTGTTGGGTAGACTGATGGGACTGAAGGCTGATAAATCCCCAGGGCCTGATGGTCTGCATCCCAGGGTACTTAAGGAGGTGGCACCAGAAATTGTGGACACATTGGTAATCATTTTCCAATGTTCTATAGATTCAGGATCAGTTCCTGTGGATTGGAGGGTAGTTAATGTTATCCCACTTTTTAAGAAAGGAGGGAGAGAGAAAACGGAAAATTATAGACCAGTTAGTCTGTCATCAGTGGTGGGGAAGAGGCTGGAGTCAATTATAAAGGACGAAATTGCGGAGCATTTGGATAGCAATAACAGGATCGTTCCGAGTCAGCATGGATTTACGAAGGGGAAATCATGCTTGACTAATCTTCTGGAATTTTTTGAGGATGTAACTAGGAAAATTGACAGGGGAGAGCCGGCGGATGTGGTGTACTTCGACTTTCAGAAAGCCTTCGACAAGGTCCCACACAGGAGATTTGTGGGCAAAATTAGGGCACATGGTATTGGGGGTAGGGTACTGACATGGATAGAAAATTGGTTGGCAGACAGAAAGCAAAGAGTGGGGATAAATGGGTCCCTTTCAGAATGGCAGGCAGTGACTAGTGGGGTACCACAAGGCTCGTTGCTGGGACCGCAGCTATTTACAATATACTGATTGAGAATGATCAGCCATGATCACATTGAATGGTGGTGCTGGCTCGAAGGGCCAAATGGCCTACTCTTGCACCTATTGTCTATTGCCTATTGTCTATTTCCCTCAAAGCTAAACAGGGAGCAGCTTGGATCAGTCAGGGGGATGGAGAGCTCTTGAACTGAGGATCTGTGGACAACTCACACCAAGATGATGCAAAAAAATATGGTACTGCTTGAAGACATCACACCCAGCAGCAGATGTCTTCATTGATAAGTCTTGAAATATTGACTAGTCCTGGATTCCACTGACATCTGCCAAACATGAAGCCTAATAAAACTCCTTAATTGAATGCCTGTCATAGATTGAGGTTACCAATTAGTTTAATGAGCAGCTTTATTCCCAACTGACAACACAAGATAAAATCATTGTGTGCACAAGTATCAATATCTTAACAATTAGTTCTCACGATCTGTTACAAGAATTTCAACTCAGTGAAAACTCTGTTCAGTTTCAGTTCAGTTCAGTTTAGTTTATTGTCATATGTACTGAGGTTACAGTGAAAAGCTTTTGTTGCGTGCTAACCAGCCAGCGAAAGACAATACGTGATTATAATCGAACCATTGACAATGTACAGATGTGTTGATAAGGGAATAATGTTTAGTGCAAGGTAAAGCCAGTAAAGTTCAAACAAAGATAGTCCGAGGGTCCCCGATGAGGTAGATAATAGTTCAGGACTGCTCTCTGGTTGTGATAGGATGGTTCAGTTGCATGATAACAGCTTGGAAGAAACTGTCCCTGAATCTGGAGGTGTGCATTTTCACACTTCTATACATTTTGCCCGATGGGAGAGAGGAGAAGAGGAAGTGGCCAGGGTGCGATTCGTCCTTTAATATGCTGCTGGCCTTGCCGAGGCAGCGTGAGGTATAAATTGACACAATGGAAGGGAGGTTGGCTTGTGTGATGATCTGGGCTGCGTCCACAATTCGCTGCAATTTCTTGCGGTCTTGGATGGAGCTGTTCCCAAACCAGGCTGTGATGCATCGTGATAAAATGCTTGATATGGTGAATCTGTAGAAGTTGGTGAGAGTTGTAGGGGACTTGCTGAACTTCCTAAGCCTTCTCAGGAAGTAGAGGTGTTGGTGTACTTTCTTCGTCGTTGCTTCAATATGGGTGGTCCAGGGGAGGTTGTTGGTGATATTAATTCCTAGGAATTTGAAGTTTTCATCTTTGTGATGTTTTTAAGCTGAAGGTGCTCTCAGTAGATGTATTACCCTGAATACCTGCAGCATTGTCACTCAACGCACTGCACCCTGGATAGTTCATAAGTTCATAAGTTACAGGAGCAGAATTAGGCCACTTGGCCCATTAGGCCTACTCTGCCATTCAATCATGGCTGATCTATCTTTCCCTCTCAACCACATTCTTCTGACTTCTCTCTATAACCCCTGACACCCTTACTAATCAAGAATCTGTCAATCCCTGCTGTAAAAATACCCAATGAAGACCTCCACAACCGTCTGTGGCAATGAATTCCACAGATTGACCACCCTCTCACTAAAGAAATACATAATGTTTTAAATTAGAACATTGTGGCGGTCCCGGGGGATCAGGCCACTCCTTGGGTCAGCCCCCTCGTTACGTGACGGACAGGCATAAGGGGTTAAAAGCCAGCCCGTGGGGAGGCGTGGCTCATCCCTAGGTGGACTACGCTGTGAGCAGGAGCACACAGCCTAATAAAGAACCTTACCTAAAACTGCCTGGCGTCTTGCCTTTTCTCTGGCCTCCGCCAGGCCACTACAACATAGAATAATACTTCACAGGGACTGGCCCTTCAGCCCACAATGTACTATCATATCTGCCTCTACCACCATTTTAGGTTCCCACCACTCTCTGTGTAGAAGACTTTCCCAACACAGCACAATTAATCTTTCTCCCTCTGACCTTATAGCTACGTCCTCTACTGTTGGACCTTTTCACCCTAGGAAATGAGGCTTGATCAAAGTCCTATAGGGCTGCATAATGTTACTGATTCTTATATTCAATGCCGCTAGCAATGATGGCAGATATACCATACGCCTTCTTTACCCCCCCTATCTACCTGTGCTGCCACCCACAGTGAGCTGTGAACTTGGACTCCAAGATTCCTCTGCACTTCAGTGCTGTCAGGGGTTTTGACATTAATTGTATACTTTTCCTTTACATAATAATAATAATAATAATAATATTCATTTATTGTCATTGCAACGAGTACAACGAAATTAAAAAATAGCCAATCCTGACAACCTCCCAAAGTTATCTGACATATATTGACCCTCATGTGTCTGTGCGTATTTGAAACTTGCATTAGAGTAGACATTTGTATTGCCATGTCTTGGTTATTAAAATAGAAATAGATTGTTAATCATTAGTTTTAAAGATTAGAGATTTTTAACTAACAAAGCTATGAAAGGATAAGGGTGAAATGCAAGTAAGTGAACTTGGGTTACTTATCAGTTGTGTTAATGCAGAGCAAAAAGGGAATAAGCACTTTCGTTTTTATAATATTAAGTGTATAAAATGATTCCTTTGACTTTATTTTCTTTTTCTTTTGCACTCCCTCTCTCTCACACACTATCTTTTGTCTGAAGAAGGACTCGACCCGAAACATCACCCATTCCTGCTCTCCAGAGATGCTGCCTGTCCCACTGAGTTACTCCAGCATAGTGTCTATCTTCTGTGTAAACCAGCATCTTAAGATATTCCCTACATCTTTCATTATTTGTCTTTTTTTCGCATATTGTTATTGTTCTCTCTTTTGCACTCTCTTCTTCTGTATCTTTTATTCTTTGTAGGAAAGAAAACTGCAGATGCTGCTTAAATTGGTAGGTAGACACTAAAAGCTGGAGTAATTCAGTGGGTCAGGCAACATCTCTGGAGAGAAGGAATGGGTGACGTTTTGGGTCGAGACCCTTCTTCAGACTGATGTACGGGGAGGGGGCGGGCCAAAGATAGAATGTAGCTCGAAACAGGAAGACTAGTGGGAGAACTGGGAAGGGGGAGGGGATAGAGAGGGAAAGCAGGGGCTATCTGAAGTTAGAGAAGTCAATGTTCATACCGCTTGGGTGTAAACTACCCAAGCAAAATATGAGGTGCTGTTCCTCCAATTTGCGCTGGGCCTCACTCTGACAATGGAGGAGGCCCAGGAAAGGTCAGATTGGGAATGGGAGGGGGAGTTGAAGTTGATGTGCTGAGCCACCGGCAAGTCAGGTGGGTTAAGACGGACTGAGCAGAGGTGTTCAGTGAAACGATCGGCAAGCCTGCGCTTGGACTTGCCGATGTAGAGAAGTTGACACCTGGAGCAGCGGATACAGTAGATGAGGTTGGAGGAGGTGCAGGTGAACCTCCGCTTCACCTGGAAAGACTGTTTGGGTCCTTGGATGGAGTAATGTTCTAGATTTTCTAGTCTCCAGACAAATGTGGTTTCTTACACGCCTCCAAATATGCACACGGTCCACCCTTTCCCTCCTTCACTGTTTCTGCCTTTATGTCCTCCTCCACCCCACCGCTCTCCGTCCTTTCATAACATCAATCATTTTCTTTTGATTCTCTCAATCTGCACCTCTTTCTGTCTCTCCCTTGCGGTCTGTCTATCTCTCTGTCTGTCCTCTCTGATTACTTCTCTGTCTGTCTGTCTGTCTGTCTGTCTGTCTGTCTGTCTGTCTGTCTGTCTGTCTGTCTGTCTGTCTGTCTGTCTGTCTGTCTGTCTGTCTGTCTGTCTGTCTGTCTGTCTGTCTGTCTGTCTGTCTGTCTGTCTGTCTGTCTGTCTGTCTGCCTGACGCTCTCTCTCTGCCCCTGCAGCTCTATTTGTGTCTCTCGTTACCTGTCTCCATCTCACTGTGGGTCTTCTACATGAGAAGATTCAACCAGATGCAGTGTACTGCTGCAGAACTCTGTGTCAGGGTTGTTAGTTTTAATTGAAATAAATGTTATCCACTGACAAAGCAAGGCATCTCTGCCTACACAACTTAATCCCTTCTTGAGATGGTGATTACCTTTTCCTTTATGAGTAAGAATCTTGTGAATGTTATAATTCATGTCTCACGAATCTGGTAAGAGCTTTTTGAAGAGATCTCTCAGAGGATTGATGAGCGCAGGGCACTGGATGTTGACGTTGCTTCTATGCACTATAGCAAGGTCCTGCATAGTGGGCTCGTCTGAAAGGTTCGATTGCATGGGAGAGTTTGCCACTTGGATACATAATTGGCTTGATGGTAGGAAGTAGAAGGTGATGGTGGAAGCCTTCTTTTGGACTGGTGCTCCGTGACCAGAAAGATAATGATAACTGAAAAGAGCACAGCAATGCAGACTCATCACTGCAAAGTGCTGGCTAGTGTTACTAAATCGGTTGCTTCTGATGCTTCAAGAAGGGTCTCGACCCGAAACGTCACCCGTTCCTTCTCTCCTGAGATGCTGCCTGACCTGCTGAGTTACTCCAGCATTTTGTGAATAAAGATTATATTCAAAATTACTATCAAGTTTTAGAATTGGAGCATGGAAATGGGCCCTTTGATCCACCGAGGCTACACCAACCACCACGATCACCCGTACACTAGTTCTATCCCACAGACTAGGGAGTGTTTACAGAGGTTAATTAACGTCCAATCTGCGCATCCTTGGAGTGTGGGAGGAAAGTGGAGCACCCGGAGAAAACCCACGTGATCAGAGGGAGAACATGCAAACTCCGTTCAGACAGCACCCATAGTCGGGATCAAATCCAGGCCTCTGACGCCTGTATGGAAGCAACTCTACTGCTGTGCCAGTGTGCCACCCCATCTCAAGGACGAGATATTTACAGGTTAATTACTTGGAGTCATGGAGGCATACAGCATGGAAACAGGCCCTACGTCCCACTTTGCTCATACCGGCCAACATGTCAACATGTCCCAGCTACACTTGTCCCACGCCTGCATTTAGTCCAAATGTGTGCTATCCATGTACTGTCTAACTGCTTCTTAAACATTGGGATAGTCCCTGCCTCAACTACCTCGTGTGGCAGCTTGTTCCATACACCCACCACTCTTTGGGTGAAAAAGTTACCCCTCAGATTCCTATTAAATCTTTTACCCTTCACCTTAAACCCATGTCCTCGGTTCACCTACTGTGGCAAGAGACTCCGTGCATCTACCCGATCTATTCCTCTCATGATTTTTGTCCCAATGCGATGATTAAAATAAGGCTCCTTCTGCCCTTTCTCACCAATATAAAATATCCAGTGGGCCTATTCAAAGAAGAATAGGGTGGCACGGTGGCGCAATGGTAGAGTTGCTGCCTTACAGTGCCAGAGACCGGGTTCGATCCCGACTACAGGTGTTGTCTGTATGGAGTTAGTACATTCTTCCCGTGACTGCGTAGGTTTTGTCCAGTTGCTCCGGTTTCCTCCCACACTCCAAAGACTTAGTTTGTCAGGTAATTTGGCTTTGATAAAAATTGTAAATTATCCCTAGTGTATAGGATAGTGCTAGTGTACAGGTTTCGCTGGTCGGAGCGGACTCGGTGGGCCGAAGGGCCTGTTTCCAGGCTGTATCTCTAAACTAAAGTAAACTAAACATGCGAGTTCGACCAGTGTCCTGACCAATATTTTTTCCCTTGGTGAACATGTACAATGTAGGACCATTTGTTTCATTGGTGTTTCTGAGACATTGCTGGACAATAATTAACATCTGCAGGTGGATGCAAAATGCTGGAGTAACTCAGCGGGACAGGCAGCATCTCTATGGGGTTGCACCCTTCCCACCCCCTCCCCAGGTACTTTCCTCTGCAACCGCAGGAGATGCAACACCTGTCCCTTTACCTCCTCCCTCGACTCCATCCGAGGGCCCCGACAGTCTTTTCAGGTGAGGCAGAGGTTCACCTGCACCTCCTCCAACCTCATCTACTGTATCCGCTGTTCCAGGTGTCAACTCCTGTACATCGGCGAGACCAAGCACAAGCTCGGCGATCGTTTTGCTGAACATCTCCGCTCAGTCCGCCTTAACCTACCTGATCTCCCAGTTGCTCAGCACATTAACTCCCCCTCCCATTCCTAATGTGATCTTTCTGTACTGGGCCTCATCCATTGTCAGAGTGAGGCCCAGCACAAATTGGATGAACAGCACCTCGTATCTCGCTTACACCCCAGCGGTATGAACCCTAGCTTACACCCCAGCGGTATGAACATTGACTTCTCTAACTTCAAATAGCCCTTGCTTTCCCTCTCTCTCCATCCACTCCCCCTTCCCAGTTCTCCCACCAGTCTTACTGTCTCTGACTACATTCGATCCTCTGTTCTGCCCACTCCCCTGACATCAGTCTGAAGAAGGGTCTCGACCCAAAACGTCACCCATTCCTTCTCTCCAGAGATGCTGCCTGTCCCCCCGCTAAGTTAGTCTGGCATTTTGTGTCTTCCTTCGATTTAAACCAACATCTGCAGTTCCTTTTTTAACATCTGAATATTACCACCCTTTCAAATTGTCCATGAAGGGCATTGCAAGAGATCCCATAAAAATGCAAGTTCTTTCTTCCAGCAAAAAAAAATTACACGTGCTTTGAAAGGTACGACGTACTCAAATGGTTAATCTTCTCTTTGACTGGAAAATCCTTCCACCGCGTGCAGATGTTGCATTATGGGCAAGGGAACATTTGAGCCAAATGCTGGGTTCAGCTACTGTTAACTCCCCAATGCAAAAAGCAGCCACAGGTTTTATGAGTGGCTGTCAAGAGTGTCTCAAATGGATAGTTTTCAAAACCAGTTGGCGGTTACCTCATGTAATGCGCGGACTATTGAAATATGAGTCACAACAGCTACACTTTGCCACGAGCTCTCCAAGACTTGGAAATCTATTACAGTCGAAAGTGGCTGCAATCTCGAGGTCTGATTAATATAGAAACATAGAAATATAGAAAATAGGTGCAGGAGTAGGCCATTCAGCCCTTTGAGCCAGCACCGCCATTCAATATGATCATGGCTGATCATCCAAAATCAGTACCCTGTTCCTGCTTTTTCCCCATATCTCTTGATTCCGTTAGCCCTAAGAGCTATATCTAACTCTCTCTTGAAAACATCCAGTGAATTGGCCTCCACTGCCTTCTGTGGCAGAGAATTCCACAGATTCACAAATCTCTGGGTGAAAAAGTTTTTCCTCATCTCAGTCCTAAATGGCCTACCCCTTATTCGTAAACTGTGACCCCTGGTTCTGGACTCCCCCAACATCGGGAACATTTTTCCTGCATCTAGCCTGTCCAATCCCTTGAGAATTTTATACGTAATGCTGGTCCATTGTAACTTGCATCAATTATAAATTGCTCCTGGGATTCAATTCCTTCTACATGTTTTCTAATGCCTTGTGTAATGTGTTTACTTTTTGTTTTTTACCTCTACCTCTATTGATGTATTTGTTAACTTGCCGATGGAAACTATACATAAGGCACGATGGCTCCCCCAGCTATTTCTGCCAAGTGTCCGTTTACACCAGGGTTAAGAGAGAAATAATGCATTTTCAAGCTGAATGAAAAGCAAAAGATCTTGGCATTTGGGGCTCATCGCACAGGCACACAGATAAAGGTCAGACACGGCACAGCCAAGTCTGACGGAAAGCATCTTCCAATCTGCTCCAACAAATGTGGCTGCAGAATAGCGCTCTGTTTCACAGTCTGACATCTCCACTCAGCAGCCATCTTCCCCGAGTGAAGCTGCCAGCTCTGTACTGTTGGTTCCAGCAGCCTCTAAAATAATTAAACCCTTTCTCGCTGAGGTATTTTCCAGGCAAAGGAATGGAGATGTTTTCATTCCATTCATTCGGACTGGATTCAGAACCAAATCCCAGATGTAACGGGATACAATATTAACCCAAGGATAGACATAAAATGCTGGAGTAACTCAGGGGATCAGGCAGCACCTCTAGGGAAAATGGACAGCTGACGTTTCGGGTTTGGGACCCTTCTTCAGACCGATTGTAGGGGGGAGGAACTGGAAGCAAAATAAGACCAGGACAAATCAGTCTAAGGCCACACACACAGCACAGCATGTATTTTGCATACACCCATATATTTTGCTTGGGTAGCTTACAACCCAGCGGAATGAACATTGAATTATACAGTCATGCCTTGCCTCACACAGCCACTGTTCATTTTATGTGCCCAGGGAGTGCCTCTAGCAGCTGACCTTGTGGCACCTAGATTGTTTTCGAGGATGTGGGGGTGAAAAGGGTTCAGCTCTGTCAGAACAACTTTTACGTTAGACTATAGAGAGACAGTGCAGAAACAGGCCCTTCAGCCCACTGAGTCCCCGCCACCAGTGATTTCGCTTGGGCAGCTTACAGCCCGGCGGTATGAACATTGACTTCTCTAACTTTAGATAGTTCCTCTGTCCCTCTCTTCCCCTCCCCCTTCCCAGTTCTCCCTCTGTCTTCCTGACTCCACCTATATCCTTTCTTTGTCCCGCCCCCCTGACATCAGTCTGAAGAAGGGTCTCGACCCAAAACGTCACCCATTCCTTCTCTCCAGAGATGCTGCCTGACCTGCTGAGTTACTCCAGCACTTTGTGATACCAGTGATCACCCGGTACACTCGCACTCTCCTGCACACTAGGGACAGTTCACGATTTTACCGAAGCCAATTAACCTACAAACTTGTACGTTTTTGGAGTGTGGGAGGAAATTGGAGCACCCGGAGAAAACCCACGCAATTACAGGGAGAACGTACGAACTCCGTACAGACAGCACCCATAGTCAGGATCGAACCCGGGTCTCTGGTGCTGTAAGGCAGCAACTCTACTGCTGCGTCATTGTGCCGCCCAAATAAAATAAAATTGGGCGGAGTAATGCTGACTCTCATAAATGATCAAGATCAGTTGTTTTATACCTGGGGAGGCGGCATTCAGCCCATTGGGTCCTTACTGGGTGTCGGGGGATTTCCATCAGTCCCATCCCCCACTTATTCCCTTGGAACCTACCCTCTGTCACATGCTCATCAACCTGCCCCTGATTCTCCTGCCACTTACCTACACTTTAGCGGCAGCCATTAACCTATCAGCACATCTTTGGGACGGGGCGGAAAGCAGAGCACCTGAGGCGGTCACGGTGAGCATGTGCAAACTCCACCCAGAACAGCACCAGTGGTTACAGTTGAAATCAAGTTACTGGGGTGGATGGCAGCATTGCACATCGCTGCACCACATGAAAGTTAAACCAAGATAACTTGGAGAAGAGATGATGAGGCATTATATTTGGAATCTTACAGCCTGGAATGTACTTCCTGAAAGAGTGGGGGAAACATTCGATGGGGGACTTGGACACAGTTTTGGGAACTCTCGGGAAAGAGGACGAATAAGATATCACTGAAATGGACCAAACAGCCTTCTGTGTTGTGTGTTTCCAGGAAACGCTCGTCGCTAACCGATAACCTGAATCTTGATCGGTTTGCTTACCGGTGACCAACAATGTGGCATGTTTAGATTACAAACATGGAAACTCTTGACACATACTATAGTTATATGCATTTTCTTTCCATTGCAAGCCTATAGTCACCGGGGATGGGCAGGTTACTTGCTCACCCAGTCACCACGGACTTACAGCCTGATAAAGAGAGATGGAGGACACATCATTCAGTTTCTATTCTTAGTTCAGTTTAGTTTATTGTCACGTGTACCAAGGTACAGTGAAAAGCTTTCGTTGCATGCTATCTAGTCAGCAGAAAGACTATACATGATTGTAGTCGAACCGTCCATAGTGTAAAGATACATGATAAAGGGAATAATATTTAGTGCGAGATTATGTCCAGTAAACTCTGATTAAAAACAGTCCAAAGGTCTCCAATGAGGTCGATGGTAGGTCAGGACTGCCCTGTAGTCGGTGATAGGATGGCTCAGTTGCCTGATAACAGCTGGGAAGAAGCTGTCCCTGAATCTGGAGGTATGCATTTTCACACTGCTATACCGCTTGCCTGATGGAAGAGGGGAGAAGAGGGAGTGACCAGGGTGAGACTCATCCTTGATTATGCTGGTGGCTTTGCTGAGGCAGCGTGACATGTAAACGGAGTCGACGGGAGGTTGGTTTGTGCAATGGTCTGAGCTGTGTCCAAACTTCTCTGCAATTTCTTGCGGTTTTGAATGGTTCAAAACCATGTGATTCATCCCGATAAAATTCTTTCTACGGCGCATCTGTAGAAGTTGGTGAACTGTAGAAATTCTACATCTTTTGACCAAAAATATACATGTATGCGTGCATTAAATTAGCATTGTCATAATTTGGACATTTTTGGCCTAAATGGCGAAATAGCATCTCCTGGGTAAAACCTTACAGCTACCTTGATAAAGCTTAACATGTTGCACCCATGACTTGACAAAGGCTGATGTGGCTTAAAGCAGGCTTGATTAAGATCGTGATAGTAGTAGAATTTGATCATTCGGCCCATCAAGTCTACTCCGCCATTCAATCATGGCTGATCTATCTCTCCCTCCTAACTGCATTCTCACTCTCCCCATAACTTCTGACACCCATACGAATCAAGAATCTATCTATCTCTGCCTGAAATATCTCCACTGACTGCCGCCACAGCCTTCTGTGGCAACGAATTCCACAGATTCACCACCCTCTGACTAAAGAAATTTCTCCTCATCTCCTTCCTAAAAGAATGTCCTTTAATTCTGAGGCAATGACCTCTAGTCCTAGACTATCTCACTAATGGAAACATCCTCTCCATATCCACTCTATCCAAGCCTTTCACTATTCTGTACAGTTCAATGAGGTCCCCCTCATCTAAACTCCAGCGAATATTGGCCCAGTGCCGACAAATGCTCATTATATAAGTGTGCTCATCAAAGGATCACATGACATGCAGTTTTCACAGTAAATGTTGGTGTGGCCCATATTTGGCTTGGTAAGTGGTAAATTAATTTCAGTGCAAGGGAATTAAGCATGGAAGTAAAAATGTGAAGTAAATTTGCTCTGAAGAGAAAGAACGGAGATGCTCGTGGAGTTGCTGCCTCACATCCTGGGTGATCTAAGTTCATTCCTGAATTCGGGTGCTGTCTGAGTAGAGTTTATACATTCTGATGATCACATGGTTTTTCTCTTGCGTGCTCTAGTTTCCTCTCACAACCCAATGGCACGCAGGTCAGGCGATTAATTGGCCAATGTAAATTATCCCTGGTGCACAGATGAATGCTAGAATCTGGACAGAGTTGATGGAAATATAGCGAGAATAAATAACAATGGGATCAGTGTGGTTGAGTGTTTGATGGCTGGTGGGGACTCTGGGGTGAATGGGACTCGATGGGCGGAAGGGCCTGTTTCCATATTCTATGATTCTATGACTCCCGTGTCTTTGGTTAATTCAATGATCAAACTTTCCCTTGAGTTTGAGGAATATTCATATCATCACTCTGCAAGAAACAATCCAGTCAATGATTCTGTACCCTGAAGAACAGAGCTCTGAAGAATAATAGACACAAAATGTTGGAGTAACTCAGCGGGTCAGGCAGCACCTCTGGAGAAAAAGGATAGGTGATGTTTCTGGATGAGACACTTCTTCAGACTGAGAGTCAGGGGAGAGGGAAACCAAAGATATGAAAAGGTTCAGAACCAAATCAGAGCCGGCACCAATGACCAAGGAAAGGTGGAGCCCACAATGGTCCATTGTTGGCTGTGGATGAGGTGATAACAAAGGGATACAGTAAAACTAGCCGGACAACCTTGGTGAGTGAGGAATGGAAAGAGGATGCAAAGGTTATTTGAAATTAGAGAAATCAATATTCATGGTTGTACGCTGCCCAGAATAGTTATAGGTGCTAAAAGAGGACTGACAGGGATGAATGAAATAATGAGTAAACTGAAAATACCTTTAAATTTATCTAGACTGCAGAACAGTGGGGGCTGAGAGTATTGATTGTGAAAGGTGAACCAAGAGTCAGGAAGTCTTTAACATAATCGGCAGAGACTCAACAAATCCAATTGGTTACTTGAAAGACTGGCTGATGTTTGAAGTCTGGATGAATGCAAAAATAGAAAAGCCAAGAGCAGCTCACATTGGCTTATAGGATTTCAACATGCTCATACACTAGTGCTCCGAGCAAAGTTAAAAGGATTTGGAAGGATGATTCCTAACCCACGAGGCTACAACTAATCTGGAAGGTGATAGCTGAACCAAGAAATGATACTGATCGGCAATGATTAAAAGCACTGAGACTTTATTTTTTCAAAAGAGGACAGAGAGGGCAACTGATAAAGGAGTCTTTTAAATTTGTGAAAGAATTTGATGGACTGGATGATCATATTTAACACTCTGAGTCATACAGCATGGCACCAGGCCCTGCGGTCCAACTTATTCATGCCGACAAGATGCCCCATCTATGGTAGTCCCACTTGCCCACTTTGAGCCACATCTCACGAAACATTTCCTAACCATCTACCTGTGGTCGGTGGGGGGGGGAGAAGGATGGAGATAGTAATCAGGGCTGGAGGATAGATGGAGAGGACTAAATGGTGAAAATGTTACAACTTGATAATAATAATAATAATACATTTCATTTGTATAGCGCTTTTCTGGAAACTCAAAGACGCTTTACAGAGTAAGTGAAACATAAAAATAAATAAATAAACGAACAAAAAAGGAAGGATAAGGAGAAGCGACGGTCAGTGGTTGAAGGCAGTGTTGAACAGGTGAGTCTTAAGTGATGTTTTGAATGTGGTGAGTGAGGAGGCGTCTCTGATGGTTTGAGGTAGTGAGTTCCAGAGGGTGGGAGCAGCGATGGAGAAAGCCCTTGATAAGAAAGTGAGGTGGGGAGTGAATTATAGAACCTGGGGAAGGGATGGTGGGGAAAAGGAAACTGTGGTGTGTAGGTGAGCGGTGGAAGAATTGATGGTAATTTGGAGGGAATAAACTGATGTGTATGTGTATTGGTGTGAACTCAGTGGGCTGAAGGTCCTGTATTCCACGCTGTATCACTCTATGATTCTATGAACATATGGTCTACTGAAGGCAAACCATTCTATGAACACCAAAATATGTAGAAATTGAACGAAAGAGCTTTGATTCATTTAAGAGGCAGCTTGATGCAAGAAGGTAGCAACTGTGGATGCCAAGGTGGGATAATGTAGAACTAGTGTGAACAGATGATCAATGGTTGGCTTGGACTCTGGGTCAATGCCTTGTTTCCATGCTGTATCTCCAAACTAAACAAATCGAAACAGGAATAGATGGAGATAATTAGAGAGGAACCTCTCTAATACCTCAAGCGGCATAGATACTGTATAGCAAGCTGCATAGATACTGTATATCAAGCGGCATAGATAAATCAGCAGAATGTCTTGTGCCATAAATTCGGTACAATTCCCCCTACACCTGCCTTGATCAGTATTGCCAGTGCATAGTATATCAATTCACTGATGGAGTTAATGGGTTGCGAACCAGTAAAAGTGTTTAGAAAACAATCCGTTTCTGTTTGTTTGGCAAACACTCAATGCAATGACTCAATTTGTGCCATGATTTCCTTGACAAGAACTTTCCAAAGAGCAGTGTTGAAAGAACTCTACCCCAGCACCGCTCCAGTCAGACAATACAGCATAAAGGCAGTGTTGAAAGTTTTGCTGGTCTTCCCATGTATTACACATCCCATGCACCCACTTACATTTAATTTGAATGGGATCTGCATTTTCACAATTGTCATTGCCAAAATACATTCTAATTTCCTAAAGGTTGATAAGGAAGCAGAGGTACAATCATGTCAGTAGAAACAAGGAACCGGAGATGCTGGTTTACAAAAGAATCACAAGAGTGCCGGAGTAGCTTAGCGGGTCAGGCAAGATCTCAGTAGAACATGGATAGGCAATGTTTTGGGTCGGGACCCTTCTTCAGCACCAAAATAGGTAGAGATTGAATTCAAGTGATTCACGGGCTAATGCAGATATTACTTGATTGTTGCAAGGTTCTCTGTCTCCACTGCCCCACAGGTGTGTGTGTGCTCCAGATTCCAAACTCAATCTGGATCAAGGAAATATTTATCCAATCCCTCTCAGTCACACATGTCCTCTCACTGTCTGACTTACCCTGTTGTTAGAACTCCACACACTGAGAAATCCTATCTTCCGTTGAAAATTATGCCACGTGCAGACACGGGAAGAAAGTTGCAGCCTGACCTGTTGAGTATTCTACCATTTCATGTTTTTAGATGACTGCATGTTTAGTTTAGAGGTATAGGATGGAAATAGGCCCTTTGGCCCACCGAGTCCGTGTCGACCAATGACCCTCGTACACTAACACTATCCTCTTCACTGGGGACAATTTACAATTTAGATTTTTGATTTTTTTATCTTAGAGATATTTTATCTTTTTATGTTCGACCCACCGAGTCCGCATCGACCAGTGATCACCCCGTACACCAGCACTATCCTTACACACTAGAGACAATTTGCATTTATACCAAACCAATTCACCTAAAAACCTGTACGTATTTGGAGTGTCGGAGAAAACACACACAGGTCACAGAGAGAACGTACCAACGTCATACAGACCGCACCTGTAGTCAGGATGGAATCTGGGTCTCCTGCACTATAAGGCAGCAACTGCGGGGCGGCACGGTGGCGCAGCGCTAGAGTTGCTGCCTTACAGCGAATGCAGCGCCGGAGACCCAGGTTCGATCCTGACTATGGGCGCTGTCTGCACGGAGTTTGTATGTTCTCCCCGTGACCTGCGTGGGTTTTCTCCGAGATCCTCCCACACGACAAAGACGTACAGGTATGTAGGTTAATTGACTGGGCAAATGTAAAAAAAATAAAAAAATTGTCCCTAGTGGGTGTAGGATAGTGTTAATGTGTGGGGATCGCTGGGCAGCGAGGACTGTTTCCGCACTGTGTCTCTAAAAATCTAAAAAAAATTAAAAAATTTCTACCGCTGCGCCACAGTTCTGTAGAAAATCTTGATTTGCCATCTTCATCTTAGAAAGGGCAAGAGGAGAAATACCTCAAATTAAAATAAAAGATGCATGAAGGCACCAGGAATAATCTTTCAGTGGTGAAGAAGCTTTCAAATTTGCAAAACCTTTGAGGTTTTTTTGGTATCGGTTCTTATAAAGGAATAAAATTCTCAGATGGCTGACAGGAAATGAGAGGAAGTCGTGGTTAAGACTGGAGACATCCTTCCGGCTACAGATCATCAGATTTCAAAGCTCGGTGGAAACGCAATTCCTTATTTTCCCAGGCTGAGAATGAGCTTTACCCCTTTCTGCACCGCTGTGATTTTTAATGGGTGTCAGGATCTCTTGGTGTCTAATGTCCTAACAGCAGGGTGAGTCAGAAAGTGACAGGGCATGTGTGCAGGTGCTGTAGTATTGGATAGTAATCATCATCGTATTAATTCAGGCCATCTGCTGCCAAAGTCTCTTGCGCTCACTTTAGTTAGATTTGCTCAGATCCTCGCCAGTGGTAGAATCCTTTAGACTTTAGGGTTACAGCGTAGAAACAGGTCCTTCTGCCCACCGGGTCCACACTGACCAGCAACCACTCTGTATATTAACACTATCCTACACACTAGGGGCAATTTGTGGAAGCTAATTACCCTTCAAACCTGTATGTCTTTGGATTGTGGGAGGAAACCGGAGCACCCGGAGAAAACCTACAGGGTCACGGGGAAAACGTACAAACTCTGTACAGACAGCCAGAGTTGGTAAAGTCCCAAGGGACGGATAAACCCGTAATCAGGATTGATCCCAGGCCTCTGGCGCTGTAAGGCAGCAACTCTATCGCTGTGCCACTGTGCTGCCCAGCCTGGTACAGTAATCTTGTTTAAGGATGAACTTGCATAAGCTGCACATTGGCAATTGGTGTATCTACTCTCTCAGTTCATAACTTTTAAGCTTGAAGTGATGCAATGAATTCTGCATTTTTTCCCCAGTTTATCCTTCCCTTGGGACTTACCAACTCTGGCTAGACCAGTGTTGCCAAAACAAGTTGGACACATTCCTGGGGGGCGTCAAGATATGACCTCTCACCACCAATCAACCCACCGCATATTCCCACCGTTGTTCACCAAACATGTCCACTCTCACAGCACCTGACCCCACCAGAAAGGAAGAAGCAAGGAACTTCAAATGCTGGTTTCCAAAAAGAAAGACACAAAGTGCTGGAGTAACTCAGTGGTACAGGGAGCATCACGAGAGAGCATGGATAGGTGCCGTTCCCCGTAGGAACCCTTCTTCAGACTGATTGTGGGATGGAATGAATGAATGAATGCTTTACGGTCACATGGGACAAGTCACAGTGACATTTGTTGCTTGCATACCCAAAATATGCAAATAGTCACCCATAAAGGGGGCTTACAAAGTGTGCACAGTATCTGGGCCAGGTCCCCCTTTGTTCTCCCCCCTCTCCCCATCCCTCATGGCAGTCCCCCCAAGGTGGGTCCTCCTTTGTTCCTTCCCCTGCAACAGCGTCCTCACTTCCACGTTGTCCGTCCTCATCCGTCAGACGGCGCCCCCATCGACTGCCGCACCGACCTCTTCACTATCGCCGCCAGGTCCTCTCCAGACGCCTCTGTGGTGCCAACCCAGGCCCCAGCCGCAGGCTCCGTTGACCAAGGGGCCCTTTGCCGTGGGCTTCGTCGACTCGTGAGGCTCCACCTCTGGCCCGTGAGGCTCCGGCCCGGAACAAAGCTGGAGGAGAGGAGGATCAAGACAAAACATAACAATGAATCTGCCTATCAAAAACCTTCCTCGTCCGTGTTCGCCTATTACTTGCCAGGCTTTGGCCTGCTGCTCCTCTCTTCAAGTTTTCTACCTACCCCTCCCCTGCCCACCTTACAATCTGTCCGAAGAAGGTGTTCAGAACCAAAACATCACCTCTCCATGTTTCCCAGAGATGCTCCTGACCCGCTGAGTTACTCCAGGACTTTGTGATTTATTTCTGACCACAAACGGACACAGTCTCCATTGTGTCATCACAATCTGATTCATGATTGCTAGTAAAAGTCCCTTTCCTGCTCTGCCCAACTGCTGTAAAGTTAATAAATAAAAGTGTTCAGTGATCTCTTTTTGATAGAGCATGGGAATAATGGAGGTCTGGTAACTCCAGGCTGTGTCATGAGTCAGTCTGAGGGCATATTTCATTCCATTAAGGGATGCAGGACACAAGGCCGCATTTAAGACCATATTTCCTTCCTTTAAGGTTTGGCAGTCACAAGTCTGTTCAAGGCTAGTGAAAATCAGTTGCATGACAAAACAGCCGATAATTTGACACAGGATAATAAAACTGAAGGAAATGTGCCTTTAGTAGCAATACAGTACACACTAAGTTTGAGGTCAAAGCATTTATTTTAACCAGCGGAAGCTATCTTCTGCATCTTAGCCAGCTTAGAGCCTGATGCTGTTATTTTGTGAAAGGTTTTATACTATCCTCGTGGAACCATCCCGATTACTGTGAAGTAGGAAGGAACTGCAGATGCTGGTTTAAACCAAAGATAGACACAAAAAGCTGGAGTAACTCAGCGGGCCAGGAAACATCTCTGGAGAGAAGGAATGGGTGATGTTTCGGGTGGAGACCCTTCTTCAGACTGAAAGTCATGGGAAAGAGAAACGAGAGATATAGACGATGATGTAGAGGGATATAGATTACAGTGAAACTCACTATTTGGTCGTTTTGGATTCTCTCTGGATGATTGATGCTGTACTGTACCAGTCTTAACTCGCAACTCTAAATGTTTGGCTACCGTAAAATGCTCATTCTAGCACGCTGCCAAAAAGCAGCCTGGCATGAGAATGGTGGGTCACTGAACTTAAGTAGCAGTCAACACTGGGATTAAACACGAGCCCTATGTCATGAGCCCATGTACTAAAAACCAATTTATCGCTAAATTGTCTGTAATTATATTAATTATCTTAAAAGGTACTATATCTGTTATCATGTAGCAGAAGCATTGTAAACCATATATATAGTATTCTGCTCTTCAGGTGGCACTGTGCTTAATCTTTAAAGATATATAGTTTAATTAGATAATCTTTAACGATGTATAATTTAATTAAACCGGGAATCTGGAAAGTCTATGGGTTTAATCCCTCGCAGTGAGCAACCTTTGCAGATTGATGGATGCGTGTAGATAATTAGCTCCGTCATAAAATTACACAACATGAATGCCTTTCTTTGTCATGCAGCAGATACAACTGTGGAGCTTTAATGTAAGTGCTTACCAGTGGCATTGCTTGAAGTGACTGATTATACATACTTTGTAGCACGGCTGTTTGTGTTGTTTAGAACATGACATCAGACAATCAATAAATACAGCTGCATTTTTAATTGAAATTTATTTGACAGTTTTGTTGGTATTTTGGAGCTTTAGTTCTGTGCCAATACTAATATTTCTGCTTCAGCTGTACATTTGTAATCATGTATAGTCTTCTCGCTGACTGGATAGCACACGACAAAAATCTTTTCACTGTACCTTCGTACAAGTGACAATAATAACCCAAACTAAACTATTTGGAAATAACAACCAGAGAACATGGCGAAGGCCATTCTGACCACTGTTCCTGGCTAGTTTAGTTTAGTTTATTGTCACGTGTACTGAGATACAGTGAAAATGTTTTGTCGCGTGCTAACCAGTCAGCGGAAAGTACATGATTACAATCAAGCCACTCACAGTGTACAGATACCTGATAAGGGAACAACATTTAGTGCAAGATAACGCCAGTAAAGTCCGATCAAGGATAGTCCGAGGGTCACCAATGGGCTAGATAGTGTTTCAGGACTGTTCTCTAGTTGTGGAAGGGTGGAAATTCTTTTGCTCTTTCCTCTCTTTTCTGTTAAAAGGCAAATCTACTGTCTTTCTGAAAATTATTACTGAATAGCATTAGGTTCTGAACTTGACAGGGTACAACAATATGCGTTTTGCTTTGGTTCGGGTGTGTATTCCAATAAAAGGTTCAGGTTTGGGTTGGACCATGGTGAACTAGGTTTTTGGAGTGGAGGGGAATGTATGGCTCAAAATGATGGGGGCATAGATATAGTAAGAGCCATTTTACCAATTGCAGAGATGCTCTGAAGCTGGAAGGCATTGGTTTAAGGTAACAGGTAGGAGGTTTGGAAGAAATCTAAGTAAGAGAATAGTCGTAATCTAGAATGCACTGCTTGGGGAACTGGTGGAACCAGAGCCTTTCACAACGTTTAAGAGCTATTTAGATGATCACTTAAATTGCCATGGCATGGAAAGCCGATGGTCACGTGCTGGTAAATGGGATTGGTATAGATGGGTGCTCGATGTGCTGACATGGACATTGTGGGGCCAAAGACCTGTTTATGTGCTCTTGACTCCTGAGTGCCTCATTCAGGTCAATGAGATTTGCTCAGTATTGCAACTCTATCCTTTTTTTTTAAACCAACATTCAATGTTTCTTCCTCAAACAGGTCAACGGGCTTTGTGATTAACCTATTTGTGCCATTATCCAGAGAAGGCAGGACTGGAAGATATTTTAAATTCTCATATCTGGGTTGGACTGGTTTTAGTCTAGCAGGGCAGGGTTTGGCTTTAATCCAACACACAACAAATTTGTACCTTTCAATTTCCACAATCGTTGAGTCATAATTCAATGGCATAATCCTTTGATGTGTAAATTAGACTCAACTCTCTCTGAATTATTTTTTTGCCATTTGACTTAAAACTAATGTTGATTATGGACTTATGCAGGGACTTGAGGGATATGGGTCATGTGCAGGCAGAATAGATTGGTTTAATTTAGCATAAGGTTCGGCATGGACATTGTGCTCCTGTGCTGTAGTGATCTGTGTTCTATGACTTTCCTTCCAGTAAAAACAGCTCCTGCCATTCCGTGTCTATCAAATATCCCATAAAGTTGACATTTAGTAAATATCTCCATGATTTCAGTTTTAAAGCCAGCAAAAGACCCAAATTGCTGGAGTAACTCAGCAGGTTAGGCAGCAGCTTTGGAGAATTTGGATAGGTGATGTCAGGACCCTTCTTCAGACTGATTATGGTGGGGAGGAGAAAGCTGTTTGAGAGGAAGGGGCAGGACAAAGCATGGCAAGATATAGGAGGATACAGGTGGTGGTGGTGGGGTGGGGGGGTTGGTCATTGGCAGTTGGTTGCACAAAGCCCAGAAATCAATAGACAAAAAATGTGAGATAGAGATAGAGGTACGAATTGTGAAACCAGAGGAAGGGATAGAAGTGGAAGGAGATAGCATGAAGGGGAGAAATGGGTACAAATCCAAGTGGGGCACAGGGAAGGGTGGGGGAAGAAGAGATGAGGGGTTGTTAGTAGGTTGGTTACCTAAAATTAGAGTGATCAATTTTACCATTGGGTTGTAAGCTACTCACGTGGAATATGAGGTGTTGTTCCTCCAGTTTGCCTGTGGTCTCACTCTAGTAAAGGAGGAAGCCATCAATTGAGGTGCTTTCCTCCAGTTCGTGTGAGGCCTCACCTTGGCATTGGGGAGGCCATCATTTGGCCAAGCATCCATTGGCTCTTGTGGAAGAGTGTTCAAAATGTTTGTCGCGTGATGGCAGGTGATCTTCCAGGCCCACTTCCGCGTGATGAGAGGATTCAGATCGCCTCTAACTGGCAAAGAACCTTGCTACAAATAATCTGCTTCAATTATGATCTGAAAACAAATTCAAAAGATTACCGCAACCATCGCCCTAATTACGTATCGAATCAAACAGTCATCACACCTGGCTTCTTCTTCCTCGTACAACAATAGCCTACCATGTCATGCAACATTAACTGGATGTAATGAGGGCTCCAGTAACTTTTCTTGCCAATTCTTTTAATATTTAGTGTTAACTGTCAGTTGTAGGACAACAAAGCAGTAATCAAGAGCAGGCACTTTGGTCAATTTATGCTCTCTCTAACATGGAGTCAACAGACGTTTGGTCAAGAACCGTGTGAGATGGACAGATGATGATTGGCAAAAGATGCAAAAAGAAACACAAACACTTTTGTTTCATGTAGCAAGAGGTTAGGGAGCGGAAACTTCAGCAGAACAACATGAGGGATGTGTGGAGTGGGATGAACGGCATTACAGGCTACAAGAAGACCAGTGGCCTGGGGAGGGAACGTAATCAGGACTGGACCAACGAGCTAAACCTGTTTTTTTAATAGATTTGATGGTGGGGCCTCTGCCTACCCTCCCTCCTGCTCCGCGACAGCCTCTCCCCCTCAATCCCCCTGGTCCACTTCCTCTGTCCTTTCTTTGTCGTGCCTGACCATCAAGGCTGAGCAGGTGAGGAAGGAGCTGAGCAGAATCCATCCAGGCAAAGCCATGGGCCCCAATGGTATCTGCCCGAGGGTACTCAAGGCGTGTGCCAGCCAGTTGTGTGGAGTACTCCAGCATATCGTCAACCTGAGCCTGAGCCTGGAGAGGGTTCCTGTGATGTGGAAGACTTCCTGCCTGGTTCCTGTACCAAAGAGGATACGCCCAGCTCATCCAATGACTACAGGCGTTGACTTGGCACATCATGAAGTCCCTGGAGAGACTGATACTCACTCACCTGCAGTCCCTGGTTAAACCCTCCCTGGACCCCCTGCAGTTTGCATACCAAACAAAGATGGGGTTGAGGATGCCATCATCCACCTGCTCCATCGTTCCTATGCTCACCTGGATAAGCCAGGAAGCATTGTAAGAGTCATGGTTTTTTACCTCTCCAGTGCTTTTAACACAATCCTGCCTGCACTGCCAGGGAGCAAACTAACAAGGATGTGGGTGGATGCTCCATTGGTGTCCTGGATCACCAACTACCTGACTGGACGACCACAATATGTCAGGCAACAGAACTGTGTCTCGGACATGTCTCGGTGAGCAACACAGGGGCCCCACAGGGGACGGTCCCCTCTCCATTCCTGTTCACCATCGACACCTCGGACTTCAGATATAACTCGGACTCCTGCCACCTGCAGAGGTTTTCAGGTGAATCTGCAATTGTGGGCTGCATCAGTGAGGGGAGGGAAACTGAATACAGAGGTGTAGTTAATGACTTTGTTGAGTGGTGTGGGCAGAATCACCTGCAGCTCAACACTGACAAGACTAAGGAGTTGGTGGTGGACCGTAGGAGGAGAGGAACACCCCTGTCCCCAGTCTCCATCAATGGTGTGGATGTGCAGTTTACCAGGGAGTACAAATACCTGGGAGTGTACCTAGACAGTAAACTGGTCCAGGAACGCTGAGGCCCTGAACAAGAAGGGACAAAGCCGGCTGTACTTTTTAAGAAGGCTCTGCTCCTTCAACATCTGCAGTGAGATGATGGAGATGTTCTACCAATCTGAGGTAGCCAGTGCCATCTTCTTTGCTGCCGTGTGCTGGGGCAGCAGGGCGAAGGCCGCGGACGGCAATAGGATTAACAAACTCATCGGGAAGGCTGGCTCCGTCCTGGGGGCGGAGTTGGATTCTTGGGAGGTGGTCTTGGAGGGGAGGATGCTCCTCAAACTGCGGAGCACCCTGGACAATACAGCTCACCCCCTCCATGACACACTGGTCAACCTGAGGAGTACCTTCAGCAACTAATTGGTTCCATCAAGATTCAGGACAGAACGCCACAGGAGATCCTTCTTCCCTATGGCGATCAAACTTTACAACTCCTTCCGCTTCTGTCATGGGATAGACTGGGACTGAGACTGACCCCCCCCCCACCTCAATCTTTGTACATCCCCAAAGGCTTACCACTCGTCACTTTAATTTAAAGTTTCATGATTTCTGTGTTTTTTTATGACTGTTGACAAATTAATTTCCCTCCTGGGATAACTAAAGTTCTATCGTATCATATATTTCTCACATTAAGGCCTGGTGGCACTGGATTGATGAAGTAGGAGTCAGCCTGGGCCAGCATGATGCCGTGAGTCCCTGACCCAATGCTCTGTGCAGTCAATCCACTCACAGAAAAAAAGCGTCCCGGTGGCGCAGCTGTCGAGTTGCTGCCTTTCAGCGTCTGAGACCAGGGTTCCATCCTGAATATGGGTGCTGTCTGTATGGGGTTTGTCCATTCCACCCAAGACTTACATGGGTTTTGCATCGCCCAAGACTCCGGATTCCTCCCCTCTCCAAAGACGTACAGATTTGTAGGTTAATTGGCTTGGTAAAATTGTCCCCAGTGTGTGTAGGATAGTGTTAGTTTGCGGGGATCGTTGGTTGGTGGGCCGAAAGGTCTGTTTCCACGCTGTATCTCTAAACTAAAAAACACATACCAGCCCATTTCAGGGTTAGGTGACCTGGAATGGAAGTGTCCACGAATTAAGTGTAAGTTAAACAAAACATTGCAGATGCTGGAAACCTGACATAAACAATAAAGAAAGATACAAAATGCTGGACTAACGCAGTGGATGAGGAAGCATGTCTGGAGAGGGTGGATAGGTGACATTTCAGGTCAGAACCTTTCTTCAGTCAGTCTCAGTCTACCCCATGACAGGGGGGGGGGGAGGAATTGTACAGTTTGATAGCCACAAGGAAGAAGGATCTCCTGTGATGTTCTGTCATGCATCTTGGTGGAACCAGTTTGTTGCCGAAGGTACTCTTCAGGTTGACCAGTGTGCCGTGCTCACACGGTGAAAGTTTGTGAAAGGTTGTAAGCAGTGTGATTCAGCCATAGGGAGCGGCTGAGAGAAGGGGGTGGAGCAGGTAGAGAAGAGACTGTGTTGGGTAAATGTTCAAAGCAGAAGTTTTGGTCTTCCCATTGTTTATTTGGGGGGGGGAGTGGGAGTGGGAGTGAGAGTGAGAGTGAGAGTGAGAGTGAGAGTGGGAGTGAGAGTGGGAGTGAGAGTGAGAGTGAGAGTGAGAGTGAGAGTGAGAGTGAGAGTGAGAGTGAGAGTGAGAGTGAGAGTGAGAGTGAGAGTGGAGTCTGGACAAGCAGATGAGTGTTGCAGTGAGATTCTCTTATGAATAGAGTGGATGGGAAGCTCAGGTGGCCATGAATGCTGGCATAGATGCACCAGAGGCTGTAAATGCTGGAATCTCTTGCAAAAAGAAGAGCAGCTGGAGGAACAGCAGAGGGAAATTGACTTTTGAGGCTTTGGGTTGAAGCCTGTCATCGGGCTGAAGGAGTGGAGGGAAAGTCGACAGTATATTGAGTAGAGGGAAAGTCGACAGTATATTGAGTAGAGGGAAAGTCCACAGTATATTGAGTAGAGGGAAAGTCCACAGTATATTGAGTAGAGGGAAAGTCGACTGTATATTGAGGTGGGGAGGGGTGGGGCTAAAGCTAGGCAGCTACAAATGAGGAGGGTTTTATTGGCATGCTGGCATGGACTGATGTGTGGAACAGCTTGGAGTCATAGAGTCATTCAGCGTGGAAACAGGCTCTTCGGCCCAACGTGCCATCTACATTATTCCTACCTGCCTGCTTTTGGCCCATATCCCTGTAAACATACCCTATCCATATATCTGTCTAAATGTTTCTTAAACCTGTGCATGCCTCAACTACCTCCTCCAGCAGCCTGGTCCATGCACGCAGCACCCTTTGTATAAAAAAATTACCTTTCATGTTCCCGTTAAATCTCTCCCCACCCCCCCCCCCCCCCCCCCACACCTTAAACTTATGTCCTCTAGTTCTCGATTCCCCCTACTCTGGGCAAAAGACTCTGTGTGTTTACCCAATCTATTCCTCTCATGATTTTGTACACCTCTTTCAGACCACCCCTCATCCTCCTGCGCTCCAAATGCTTGTTTAATGCTGTGCAACTATACTGTAAAATATCAATTCACAGGGCTTTTCCAAGCAGCAGTTATGAAAGTTAAACACAGTCATACTGATAGTTGTGCTGTTTGCTCCATTTTGTAAGATCTGGGAATTATGAGGTCATTCATCAGAGTATGTTTCCATTTTTCAGACTCTGATTTGAAACAATTACTTTTTTTGAAAGTGAAGAATGTTTTCACCCCCTGTTTAATCGGATATGTGATCCTATTAGCTAATGTTTCCTGGCAGAGAACTCCTGGGAAATAGGAATGCAGTGTCTTATTGAATTTCTGCGTAAGTAGTAACAGAAGCATTGTGACAAGAGAAGTCGCTTGACTTTTTTGTATTGAGTTAATGCTATAAACACATCTACAGACAAGAAGGCTCAATGTAGCACTTGGTGCAAAACTGTTCCCCAGACCGAATGCAGTTTGCTTCCAAAAAAACCATTTTCTTTCTTTGTCTCTTTCCATTCCCTTTTATTTAGATTCTGTGAGAGGCTATCCGTGTTATTACTTGTTATTTGCAAACCTTACCATCTATCTTCCCAGGAAGTTAATTTGAAATTCTTATCTCCATGTACAAATCCATAGGCTGACACGATGTGACCCTTTAACACTGACATATTGCGTAGCCAAGGATGCCAGCCATACTTCCAACCTCTGAGCCAGAAGGTCATGTGTCCAAACTCTGCTCCAGGGACCTGCTCAAATAGTCCAGGCTGGTGTTTAAATTCAGCTATCCATTCTTTTATATTTTATCAAAATACTTCATTTGGGAGAAGTGTCAATTTTTGGTGACTATGAAATGCATGGGAGTTAAAATTGGTAATAATACTGAGGCTTTTGCATTTATTTTTCTTTCATGCCATTGCAAAATATCTTTAGTCTTCTGCCCCCACTTTTCCTCTTCAATCCTGCTTTGTGATATTTGTTGCGATATGGAAGGAGGTCACGTGGCCCATCAAGTGGGGTAGCCCAATGGCAAAGTGGTGGAGATGCTGCCTCACAGCGCCAGAGACCCGGTTTCGATCCTGACTGCGGGTACTGTCTGTAAGGAGTTTGTGCATTCTAAAACGTGACTGCTTGTGTTTAATCGGGGGGTTATGGCTTCCTCTCACATGCCAAGACGTGCAGGTTTGTAGGTTATTTAGCCTCTGTAAATTGTCCCTAGTGTGTAGAATGGAATGGGTGATGTATGGGTGGTCATGGTTGGCTTGGACATGATGGGCTGAAGGGTCTGTTTCAACGCTGTATCTCTAAAAATGTAAAGCTAAGTCCATGCTCAGAGCAATCTCATCAACGCCACTCCCATTCCCCAAATTATTCCTTTGGTATCTACCCACTCCCACATGCCTATCAGCTCTCCCTAATCCCCCTGCCATTCATCTCTACAAGGGACAATTTGCAAGAACCATTTAACCTGCTCGGACCCCAAGAATGGGAGTTTGTAGAGTGCCTCCGAGATGGATTCTTAGAGCAGCTTGAACAGGGGGAAGGCAATTCTGGATTTAGTTTTGTGTAATGAACTGGATTTGATAAGAGAACTCAAGGTAAAGGAACCATTAGGAGGTAGTGACCATAATATGATAAGTTTTAATCTGCAATTTGAGAGGGAGAAGGTAAAATCGGAAGTGTCAGTATTGCAGTTGAACAAAGGGGACTATGGAGGCATGAGAGAGGAGCTGGCCAAAATTGATTGGAAAGGGACCCGAGCAGGAATGACGGTGGAACAGCAATGGCAGGTATTTCTGGGAATAATCCAGAAGATGCAGGATCAGTTCATCCCAAAGCGGAAGAAAGATTCTAAGGAGAATAAGAGGCGACCGTGGCTGACAAGGGAAGTCAAGGACAGTATAAAACAAAAAGAGAAGACGTATAACAAAGCAAAGATGAGCGGGAAGCTAGAGGATTGGGAAACTTTTAAACAGAAGGTAACTAAAAAGGCAATACGGGGTGAAAAGATGAAGTATGAAGGTAAGTTAGCTAAGAATATAAAGGAGGATAGTAAAAGCTTCTTTAGATATGTAAAGAGGAAAAAAAATAGTTAAGACAAATGTGGGTCCCTTGAACAGGTGAATTTATTATGGGGAACAAGGAAATGGCAGACGAGTTGAACAGGTACTTTGGTTCTGTCTTCACTAAGGAGGACACAATCTCCCAGATGTACTAGGGGACAGAGGACCAAGGGTGATGGAGGAAGGCAATTCACATTTGTCAGGAAATGGTGTTGGGTAGACCGATGGGACAGAAATCCCCAGGGCTGATGGTCTGCATCCCAGGGTACTCAAGGAGGTGGCTCTAGAAATCGTGGACATTGGTGATCATTTTCCAATGTTCTACAAATTCTGGATCAGTTCCTGTGGATTGGGAGGTAGCTAACGTTATCCCATTTTCCAAGAAAGGAGGGAGAGAGAAAGCAGGGATTTATAGACCAGTTAGCCTGACATCGGTGGTGGGGAAGATGCTGGAGTCGATAATTAAAGATGTAATAGCGGCGCATTTGCATAGCAGTAACAGGATCAGTCCAAGTCAGCATGGATTTATGAAGGGGAAATATTGCTTGACTAATCTTCTGGAATTTTTTGAGGATGTAACAAGTAAAATGGACAAGGGAGAGCCAGTGGATGTAGTGTACCTGGACTTTCAGAAAGCCTTTTGATAAGGTCCCATACAGGAGATTAGTGGGCAAAATTAGAGCACATGATATTGGGGGTAGGGTATTGACGGATAGAAAATTGGTTGGCAGACAGGAAACAAAGAGTAGGGATTAAGGGGTCCCTTTCAGAATGGCAGGCAGTGACTAGTGGGATGTCGCAAGGCTCGGTGCTGGAACCAAAACTATTTACAATATACATTAATGATTTAGATGAAGGAATTAAAAGTAACATTAGCAAATTTGCAGATGACACAAAGCTGTGTGGCAGTGTGAACTGTGAAGAGGATGCTATGAGGATGCATGGTGACTTGGACAGGTTGGGTGATTGGGCAGTGTAGATGATATGTGTGTACTCCTTTAATTGATAGTGACGAGGTCCATGTTAACCACTCCTTCACCGGTTGGTATAATTGTAGCTTCCCCACCCCTAGCTGGGGCTCCAGTGATCGTGACAGACCATGTGCAGCTAGGGCAGTGATATGTGTACATTAAAGTAGTTAAAGATACAATGGTGTCCGGGAACCATCTCTACATGGTGTCAGAAGTGGTTCTTCCTGCGTCTTCAGTTTGTCGGGTTTTGTTTTCTTAGTTCCAGTTCCCCCTCCCTGTGCCGTGATGGCCTCTGCCTGTCGCAAACCTGACATCTTGGTCTTTGATGCAGACATCACTCATCGCTGGAGTGTGTTCCGACGTGACTTTGAGCATTATGCCACAATTGCTCACCCTGCCGTGGCCCCTGCGGTCAAAGCCTCCCTTTTACTGAACCTGGCTGGTCCCGAAGCGCTTGAGCGGTCGGAGTCATTCATCTATGGACAAGGCGAGAGTGTCCAGGACCCGGTATGTCTGCTTGCTAAATTTACGGCTATGTGTGACCTCCCCACGAACCACATCTTAGAGCGTTTTAAACTGTTCTCCCGACGCCAAAACCCTGGGGAATCTGTTGGTGCAGCGTGAGGGTGTGATTGTGAAGGGGCACAAGGTGGTGGTGCCCGCAGCACTACAAGAACAATATTTCGAAACTGCTCATCGTGGCCATCCCGGGGCCGAAGCGACCCTTTCCATCGCTCAGAGTCAGTTCTTCTGGCCTGACATGCCTCGCTATTTCCGAGATAGAGTCTCCGCGTGCCCTACCTGCAACAGCCTCGCTCCACAGCAACAGCGGCAGCCGCTCCTGCAGCAGCCAGCCCCTAACCTGCCCTGGTCCGCGCTGGCAACCGACATCTTCGAATGGCACGGAAAGCACTTTCTGGTGCTAGTTGACTCTTACTCCAGCTGGTTTGAAGTTGACCAGCTCCACTCCCTATCTTCCTCCGCGGTCATCGAGAAGCTACGCCGCCACTTTGCCACCTTCGGGTCCCCAGCCAGCATGCAATCGGACAACGGCAGCCAGTTCACCAGCGCCGAGTTCCGTGCTTTTGCTGAACGGTGGAATTTTCGGCACTACACCAGCAGCCCGGAATACCCGCAGAGCAACGGCCTGGCCGAGCGCGCGGTCCGCAGCGCTAAAGGACTGTTGGAACGTTGCCGCCTGTCCCGCTCCGACATTTACCTGGCCCTGCTGAACCTCCGCAACATCCCCCGCGATCCTGCCCTGGGTTCCCCGGCTCAGCGTCTCATGTCCCGTGTCACGCGGCCCACGGTCCCGGTGTCTCAACAGTCCCTGTCTCCCTCTGCCCTTAAACCTGCCTTAGTCCGGAAACGCATTGCCCGCAGACACGGTATTCAGAAGCGCTCCCACGACGAGTCCTGCCGTGTCCTCCGCCCTCTTCTTCCCGGCCAGGTCGTCCGTATGAGGTCCATTTCTGGCCGCTCCAGACTGGCCGTGGTCGTCGGTTCTGCTGGCTCCCCCCGTTCGTACCTGGTCAACCATGACGGCAAGGTGTACCGCCGGTCCCGCCAGCATCTCCGGCTCGTGAACGAGCCCATCCCTCCCCCGGCGGCTCCGTATGCCCCTCCACTGCCACTTTCGCGGCCCAGTGACTTGCCCGCTCCTCTGGGCCCCCCCCCCCCCCCCCCCCCTGGTCCTTCTCCTGTCCGTCTTCCGGCTGCGGTCCCGTTTTCTCCGGCTTCCTCGCCCTCCTCCTCCTCCTCGCCGCCCCCCCCGCTGCCTTCATCGCCCAGGGGTTCTCCCGTCTGTAGCCCACCCCGTGCCCCGGCACCGTCCCCGCTTGTTCCCGTCGGGGAAGGAGGTGATGGCGAGGTTCGGACCCGGTCTGGTCGCCTGGTCAGGCCGCCTGTCCGTTACGGCGATTACGTGTGATTCCGTATTCCTGTGCCTTACTGTCTGCATTTACCCTAGCGCATGAGACGTGGTCGCCCTGTCACTCACTGTTTGTTTTGTAGAGGAAGGATGTAGATGATATGTGTGTACTCCTTTAATTGATAGTGACGAGGTCCATGTTAACCACTCCCTCACCGGTTGGTATAATTGTAACTTCCCCACCCCTAGCTGGGGCTCCAGTGATCGTGACAGACCATGTGCAGCTAGGGCAGTGATATGTGTACATTAAAGTAGTTAAAGATACAATGGTGTCCGGGAACCATCTCTACAGGCAGATGCCTGGCAGATGCCTGGCAGATGCAATACAATGTTAATAAATGTGAGGTTATCCACTTTGGTGGCAAGAACAGGAAGGCAGATTATTATGTGGATGGTGTCAGGTTAGGCAAAGGGGAAGTACAACAAGACCTGGGTTTCCTTGCACATCAGTCACTGAAAGTAAGCATGCAGGTACAGCAGGCAGTGAAGAAAGCTAATGGCATGTTGGCCTTCATAATGAGAGGAGTCGAGTATAGGAGCAAAGATGTCCTTCTGCAGTTGTATAGGGCCCTGGTGAGACCATACTTGGAGTATTGTGTGCAGTTTTGGTCCTAATTTGAGGAAGGACATTCTTGCTATTGAGGAAGTGCAGCGTAGGTTCACGAGGTTAATTTTCGGGATGGCGGGACTGTCATCTGATGAAAGAATGGAGCGATTGGGCTTGTATTCACTGGAATTTGGAATGATGAGAGGGGAACCTATAGAAACATAAAATTATAAAAGGGTTGGACACGCTAGATGCAGGAAACATGTTCTGGATGTTGGGGGAGTCCAGAACCAGGTGCCAGTTTAAGAATAAGGGGTAGGCCATTTAGAACTGAGATGAGGAAAAAAAAATTCACTCAGAGTTGTGAATTTGTGGAATTTTCCGCCTCAAAAGGCAGTGGAGGCCGATTCACTGGATGCATTCAAAAGAGAGTTAGATAGAGGTCTTAGATAGAGGCTGAATGTAGGGATATGGGGAGAAGGCAGGACCAGGGTACTGATTATGGATGATCAGCCATGATCACATTGAATGGCGGTGCTGGCTCAAAGGGCCGAATGGCCTACTCCTGCACCTATTGTCTATGTGTCTATGTATCTATGTATCTTTGGGGTGTGGGAAGAAACTGGGGCACCTAAAGGAGACCCATGTAGACCCAGGGAGAATCTACAAATTCAAATGGACAGTGCCTGGGATCAGAATTGAACCTGATGTTTATGACAATAAACTAATGTCATTCTCCTTGTCACTTGTCTCATTACTTTTTCTGAAAACTTGTATACGCAAATTGGTTACCCTTTTTCCCGACATTACTATTTTCTAAACGTACACTTTAAAAGTATTTGACTTTGGGCACGTGTGATTAGCAACTCCTTTCATTTAGAATTAACAAAATTAACATGAATACAGATATATTATTCATACTATATTGCTGATAAATTCAGATACCAAAACATTTGTTGAAAAATGTTACATTCATGATTCATTTAAAAAATTGCCACATGAACAAACAGCAATGATAATTAGTAAACAACCCACTGGTTTCTCATGCATTTTCCACACAGCTACAATTCCTTGTTAATTAAAATATTTAAAATAGACCCAAACTCCACACAGAACTTGCACGCAGTCTCCGGCAGAGCAAAACACACAGATTTTTAAAAACAGATAGCAAATTGTATCCCATTCTGAACGTTAATCTAATCTGAGTGGGTCTTTGCTGACCTTCAAATATGGCACAAGGAAACTTT